>NC_088309.1:13903810-14206840 GCF_910592395.1 Lineus longissimus | reverse complement strand
TTTGAAATTATATTCAGAACATTAGAAAACACTAAAAAACAGATTTCAAGTGTAAGATGTTCGAATAATTGACCCTCAGCATTACTTTTTCGTCACGTGTTTGACTGTCACAGATTTTGAGCAACCCTCAAAATTCGTGACCTTTTGACCTCTGTTGACCTAATTACATGCATTACATCAAAACACATCTTAGAATCTGTTAGAGGCATCCTAGCTGAACATTTTGAGGTATAATAATAATGATTTGGTCCATCCGTTACCAAATGGCAGCTTCTTTTGTTTCCCCTACCCCATTATTCAGGGCCCCCGAAATTGACCATACCCTATCATGAAAACCGGCTGAAAACTACCAAAAAGCTACTCATTGGGCAGGGCTATCATTTGAATTCATAAACTAGAGATACCAAGGAATAAAAAAATCACTATGAGACTTTGCCACCAGAGATGGTACCCGTTGGTCCAATTTTGAGACTTGGCCCATGGACTATATTTGCTTACTATGCAATTCACTTGTCCCCTGTGTTTTTTTGATGCATTGTTTTGCTATCTGCCAGCCAATACAGACGCTTTTCATGGAACGAGATTGACCTAATAAGCAGGCAGCCAGAGGAGCTATAAACAAATTGTGACTGGGATCGTGTCAAAATAGAGGTTGCATAAAGCTGTTTTGTTCAGATTGCACCGTGCGAGAGGCGTTTCAATTATGGTCACATTTGAGATTTTCTGATCCCTGTTGCTGTTGGCTGGAGATGGCAATGACTTCGTCAACAATCTGCATAAAAAAGTAAATTATATGAACATAAATCCAACAACTGTTCATTCAGATCCACCTTGATTGTCTGTCTACAAATTTACCATGACTATGACAACGACAAGGTACTATTTTTACCTACTCGTTTTTCATGCCCTTATCGATGCTGCTGCTCGCCCTACATTCTGCACACGCGCAGCTGAAGGCTCCCTAAAAGACTCAGTTATTCCGGCAGGAGCAGGGAGAGGGACCTCATGGCCAGGATAAATATCTGTTGGGACGACATAAGGTTTTCTTCTGGGAGGTATGGAAAATGAAAAACACAACTTGTTTGAAACAAAGCCCAAATGCAGTGCCAAATATTTAAGGCTATTATGACCAATGACCAATGTTAATGGAATGTGTACATCATGTGCAATGTCGAGGGATGGTCAGCCTGCAGGTATGTAGGGCCATTTAGTATTGGAAGAGGACCCTATGGCTATAGGTAGGACTAGGAGCTTAACAACCAATGCTGACCATCATTATACCCTAGCAGCAGTTAGCCATAGCCAAAGGCAACAAGGAAGGAATCATGTATGGTGGTGGTGGGGCCTAGGTTACTCAGGTGGCCTAGAACCAGTCCAGAGAACTCATGCTGTCCCTTGAAACCGAAACCAAATTCTGAGTAATTAGGTACGAATCGACCTATCCGGATTTCGAAACTTTTTTACAGGCAGGCAAAAACGGTTTTATTTAGGCCAACATTTGAAATTGTGAAGCCTAATGCAATTATCAACTCGTGTCTTTTACCCCCCCCCCCCCCCACCCTCTCCTCAAGCTTTGACAAGACACGGCGTCGAATTTTGGCGAATCTTATCCATTATCAGTGCATTGCCGTCCGTAGCTTTGACGTTGATTTGTAAGCCTCCAGTGATCCGGCATCAAATCTTGCCGATGAACTGGGCCGTTGATCGCCAAGTCTTGTCGAACTACTGATGGTGATAAAGTGATATTGCGTCGAAATCTTGGCGTCTGGAATTCCAACGAGGATTTCCCCGCGCGCATGCGCAGATGCAGTTCCCACTGCTTTTCAAATGCTTGGGACTTTCTAACACTGAATACAGTGTGGCGATTCAAATTGCATATACATGTTCAGGGCCCGAATAAACTCCTCCAGTCTTTTGTTGAAAATCTATTCCAGGGGCAACATCAACTACTTATCATCCCGCGAATAGCGTTCTAACAAAAGATTGGAAGAGTTCATTCGGGCCATGACATGTATATGCAATTTGAATTGCTGCCGTGGAATAGCCATGTGCAGTGTCCTTGGATTGTGACATTTTTAGATTTCTAGGCGAGACTTTTTTTATTTGTTGGTGCTCGGATCCGCCAACCTCCCGATGTCCGAAATAAGAAAAAAAATAAAAATTTATATCTAGCCAGTCTCGGATTCGCCGATTCAAACATTACCGATTTTACAAAAAAAAAAAAATTTTTATTTTATTTTGAGCTCCGACGCCCGACAGTAACTTAAAAGATCAAAAATATTTTTTTCAAAATCAAAATTCGACATTATTGAATTAAAATTAGCTTCGTCGGATTGATCATTCAAATCGAAAGTGCGAATGCCAGACCAGCTCTGCCAGACCAAGACTGAATCTTGTCCTTTCCTAATGCATCCACAGTAGATATTATGACGAGAACCAGTCTATTGTTATGAGTCTGGCTGCTGACTGTTCAATATGTGAAAATGCACTACTTTTTTAGGAAAATTTTTTATTTTTATCATTCCCTCCGACTTTGAGAAATCCTATCATTTTTTTCGAGACCATGAAATCTTTGGAAAAAAACATTTTTTTGTTTTTTGTTTTGCGTCCTCCTCAAAAATATATTCCTCCAAAAATCCGAGCACCAACTAATAAAAAAAGTCTCGCCCTATGAAAAATTAAAAATTAAAGGAGCTCTTTGCTCGTTGTTAGTACGCATTCTGTGCTGAGCTCTGCAAGCGTGCTGTAATGTAAACCACGAGCAAAGAGCGCCTTCTGACAATACAGGCTAAAATGCATGGTATAAAACAGAAATTTTATTGGTGCTTGAAACATATGCTACAAGAAGAATGGATAGGACATTCAGGAAAGATGCTAGTTATGCAGTGCTAAGCAGGATTAAACTCCACCACCAGGATTAGTATTACTACAAGCAATACATGTACATGCTGTAAAATTTTAAAATCAATTGCTAACCTTTCACTTTTCGAAAATAATCATGGATTGAGACGGCGAAGAGCAAATTTTACACTAAAATGGATAACCACCAAGAGAAAAAAAAGCAGAAAGGACAAGCTTACATAACATAGTATGGGTAACTGTGTGGTCGTAGTGCTTATGGTATTTCGGCCGTCACTGTTGAAGAAACGTCTTTATCTTTTGACAAGCCCTGGCCCAGAGGTGATGAGATGTCGAAAGTCTTTCTGTATGACCAGTACATGCAGTGATGCTTATGGCAAATTTCCATCAGTGTGTGATGAACCCTTACAGCTTACAGTTGTAGCTCAGCCGAAAATTTACATGTGAATGTCGTTAAGGTGACGAAGGCTTGAGGAGGGGGGTACAAGATACGAGTTGATAATTGCAGAAGTACTTTGAACGTCGAACAAACTAACCTATTTGTATGGTTATTCGGTTCCAGTGCACATTCGAATGATGGGATATCCACAAAACAATATTCCGTGAAGTGCTGGTTGCAAATAACTCAACACATTTTGTACATCTGGCTCAACTAAGTTCAGCCTCAATCTTTTTTACAAACTTTACCCATTTCCTATGTACCGTGCCATCTTTAGGAAATGGGTGTGTAGAAATACCGACTTTTCTATTTGTCACATTCTTATACTCCCCAACAACACAATAATATGGCATTCTCTTGAGCTCATATGATTGCGACAGTGTACAACATGTACATAAAATGGCAGCATTCCCGAACTCGCCTCCCTAGTAGCATGTCACGAGCCGAAGATTCATGAAGAACTTTTTCTTTGGCAGCCGACGGATATTCGTGATACAAAATACTAGATAAACTAAATTCTAGCACCATATTTCAGAATGAAATGTTGTTTTCTCGTTGATATGATCATATAATTGAAATGATATCACAAGCCGAAGATTCATGAAGAACTTTTTCTTTGGCAGCCGACGGATATTCGTGATACAAAATACTAGATAAAACTAAATTCTAGCACCATATTTCAGAATAAAATGTTGTTTTCTCATTGATATGATCATATAATTGAAGACGTTGACTTAAATTTGCTTGAATTGTGGACTTTAACCCTTTCGGGACAACAGATATGTTCACCCAGGGCAAAATTTTGGCATTTTTAGGACCTTTTTTTAATGGGCGAGTTCTCAAAAACTTAAAGAGATCATACGAAACAACTACTTAAACATATAAGCAGCTTGCTAAACTTTATTCAAAGATAAAATAATTTTGAGAAGAAAATTGCTAATTAGATCAAGGCTGAATTGTTCAAAGCAACGTTAGGCTTAACGGAAACGTTTCGTCTTAACGTGCAAATTTTAATTGATTTAACTGAAAGAGATAACGTCCTTCAGAATACTAACTTAACGTTAACATTAAGGCTAACATAACTTTTGTGCTTTTGAACAACCAGGCCCAGGTGATCTAATTAGCATATTCCGTGACTCAGTCAAATGTCAATTTTGGTGATTGAAATAAGTCCTGAACACTTACCAGTGCCCCTGATAAAAAAAAACAGCATAGACCTGATGGATAATAATGTTCTGCATATTTCAGCAGAAAATTATTTGAAAAAGATAAGAACATGACATTTTGGGGGTGTTTTCCTGATCTAGGTGAAAATCGTCAAAATCTGCGAATTTCGCCAACTTTTGAAAGTCTTCCAATAAATATGTGGCCTATGCTGTTTTTAGCTCACCTCTCTGAGAGGTGAGAGCTATTGACTGGAGCTATTGACTTGAAACTTGGTACACATGTTTCCCCATGTAATGACACCTGGGTGATCAAATTTCAGTCTGGTCTGATTCCTAATTTGTCCACCAGGTGGCTAAATCCGTAAACACAAAAAGTGCTATATCTCCTTAATGGCTGGATCATTGCCAAATTTTTATCATAGGGACATCTAAGAAAGATACATAACATATCATACAGGTTTTTGAGTTGACCTATTTATTAAGGTCACAGAAGTCAAATAGCGTAAATTGGCCGATATTGGCACATTTTGCAACTACTGAAGCTTTTGACTTAAAACTTGGTACTTGTATCTCCTAGTGAAATACCCTTGGGCACCAAATTTCGGTCCGGTTTGATATTTCGTTTGGCCACTAGATGGCTAAAACCAAAAACAGCCAAGTGACTATAAATGCACATGCCATCTGGTGTCATTCTGATACACTAGAATGCAAAATAAACATGTCTGCTTTCAGTGAACTGGGGAAATCGCTGAAATTTCTGTGTTTTTCAACATTCTTGAAGCTGGATATTGTTGTTGATATCAAGTCATGGCCGTAGAAGTAATTAATGACTTTGAAATCTCCTTCCACACTCTAGTGTAGTGATTGATTTCTAGGTTGAAGAGGTGAAAATAGGTGCTGAAAGGGTCGTTGAGATTGACATAGCCTAAGAAGTAATGTATAATGCATGATATGGTAGGTATAGTGTATTGCCTATTGGCTGATCTTAGTGGTGGTGAAGTAATACTCGGTGTAGATACATGTTTCCAGGTTCCATATCTAGGCTCGTTGTAGGCCTAGGCCTAGAGTAGCTTGTTTTAGGCGTACTTTAACTTTTTTCTTACAGTCCAACTTTTTGTGATCAGCGACTTTATAATGGTAAAAAGTTGATTTTATAATCGAAACATTTGATGATGTTGTCTCATTCTAGCTAAATATAAAGGGATAACTGGCGACGGCGGGGTTGCTGGATGGAGTGGATGTCGACTCTATATTGAAAAATTAATCCACATCATAGGTGAAGGGGAAAACTACAATGCACACCACCAACTATCAGTCTAAATTGGACCTCGTATTCACCAATCCTACTCCATCTGCCACAATCGACTTGGTTGATATAATAGACAATTACTGGTCAGATCATCAAAAAATAGTCTATTCTGCTTTGTCATTTCTGTAGTTACCTCAATTCAATTCACTTTCCATGTCATCCATCAATGCTACACAAGAGGTGAGCACAATGGCCCTAGCCATTTCATTTTACATACAAATTTTTTTGTGAACATTATAAGCCTGTGTAGGTGATAACATCTATATCATAATACTATAAGGCGGCTCGCTAAAGTGCCATTTGGGGGTCGTGTTTCGTCTCCAAATTTTGCACGTTTGCAGGTGATATGTTATCCTGATGCAACGTCATGTTTATTTTCGGAAATTTACTTCAGCGGAGCAGTAATGAGGGATTTTTAATCGGACACGGTCAATTCTCCTTATCACTCACGGAAGCCAAGCCATTGCTGTTCAGTTATGCAGGGGATTAATGAATCACCTGCACTCCCTGTGGGGTGACTAACACTACCTGTTGAACGGCTGGCTGTAGGGGGATGATTGGAACAGCCTGTACACCTGTTGACCTGCTGAACCAAGGTTAATGTTATTTTCAATCCACGATTGTAGGTCACCTGATCTTCGAGATTTCGCGGGAAAGAAATTGTAAACAAACGCATGTGTGCAGTTCAAATGTAAACAAAAATGTATTTTGATACTTTTGGTTGCTGGACTTGGGTTTTCCCGCAGTAAGGAGCTGGGGTCAAATTGATGGTCTATCGTATATTGGTACTGTATTAGCCAGAGCTAGCCCTTGATTATGAAGGGATTTTCAAATTAAGGTTACAATGGTATGTTTATGTGCTCACCACAGCTTTCAAAACTTGATGTAGGCCTATCTGAAGAGGCACTCTGAACTTGGCATGGCCTTATCAAGGAGCTGCTCACGGTGCTGAACTTCTAGCTTGCCTGTCGACTAAGTGCCTTGCCCGAGATCATGCTACATGTAGGAGGAGCACGCATTTTAAAGTTTTAGTAGTGATAGTGCAATTGCCGGGTCCGAGCCATTTGGAGGCCGACATGTGAAGGCCTATCTGGGTTCTCCTTCATCTCCGTATAAAAAGGGGCATATTGCTGACTAAGGACGAGGTATATTCACATTGCCTCATCATCTCATTCGGACCAATTGATTTACTTTTATATGCACGCATACAGCACGCCACAGGGTCCGAGTCTGTGGACAAATGGTTGGTTTAATTTGTCTCTTCGATATTGCTCCTTTGATATTGCATTATATTTTCATTGCAATTCAATCTATTCAAGGTATAGCCCATTTGAACCTGCCTGCGCCACGGGTACAATGCTAGTTACCATCTGATGTTGATATTATTTTGGAAATAAATGCAGATAAATGAAATTTCTCAAGTTTGCTTCGGGGGCCCCCTGATCAACATGATCAAATTTCCAGTCAGAATCATTTTCCCCACCAGAGTCACTCAAACCATCCTCTCCTAAATCAATACCATGGCAGCACCACACATTTCATGTATCGCTGTGTTGAAGGCATAATGCGCGGAGTGTATCATACAGAAATAGTGTTGGAAATACATAATACGCCCTGCATACCAAGTGTCCAGAAAGGGTTAAGTAGTCTCCACAAAGAATGCTCATCTTAGAGGGATAGGAACTTGTTTGTCATTGGGATAGTCCACCTGCCTTATTGAATGCTGTGAACAGTCAACATATACCGTATCATACCGTCATAAAGCCCACATCAGTACATCATTTAAGAGATTAGCAGGCAGTTGAATAACATGTAAGAATAGCTAAGTTTTTAAGTAGTAAAACGCATATAAAATAGGTAGCCTAAGAGCTTGTCTTCACTGTGATGTGCAATTCGCCGAAATACCTGCTACATGAAGTATGCCAGGATGCCACTGTGCTCGCCAGTCCGCAGAGCGATAGTTTAACCCCTTTAGCTCCTGAGAATTTAATTTATAAATACCATGGTTCCCTAGAGCGTTTTCGCATTTTCACAAAAAATGACATGTAGTCCTTTCTTGGAAAAAGTGATAGAAAAAAAAAAGAGATCATGTACTACAAGTTTTGTTTGTTTTGTTATACAGATGGTCCTCTACACACCAGAGGGTTTTTTAACTCGGCTGACAGAGTCAGCGAAGCTGGCAATATTACTAAGATAATGGTGTCCGTCCTTCCTTCCTTCCTTCCTTCCTTCCGTCCGTGTCACTTTTGGGCATTTTGTAACCGTAAGACCTAGGCACTTTGTTGACGCTGCTAAATTAGGAATAGCCCAAGGGAAACTCAGAAACCAAAAATCAGCGCGATCTGACCTACATTCGGCGAATGAGGTCATTGGGAAGTTTAAACTTCTCTCCTTTATCCCTCAGTCCACAGAGGAAATATTGTTTTCAAATCTGGCCGAATATTTTTGAATAATTTTTCATTTTGACTTGTAATGGAATTAGTTTAGTTTTCACCGCCAGTTGGCGCTACAGGCACATTTGACAGATTTTTTGACGATTCAAAAGCCCGGGTTATGACGTATAGTTGCGCAGTTGTATTCTGCGCATTGAATTGGCCAAGGAACCAGGCTATATTTCAGCATACCCACTGTGACCAATCTAAAGATGGAAGATTGATTTTGCAACACGGAAAGTAACCAATTTTCTGCTAAAAAGTGGTCAAGTAGGCGATATTATCACTAGTTCCTTTCAGTGGGCAGTCATAAGGTCTTAAGGGAATACTTTCAGAAATTAGTTCTTGAAAATTTGGCCACAATTCTGTGAAAACGATATCGGAAGTGCACGCTCTGTTTGCGATGTATTTTGAAGTGGAGAATTCCCACAGTGTGTGCAGTGAATCGGCATGATTCTATTTGCATATTAGTTTGTATTACTACAATTCTTACATGAGTAAAAAGTAGACATTCCAAGCAACACAATAATGTTACTCCCATAAAAATTGATTCTAAATTGACGGAGCTATGGCATTCTGTTCTGCAATTGGCAGCGCTGATAAAATGCATTGCATGCTAATGCATGCCAAATGGCACACTTTAAAAAGGACAACGTAGGGAATCACCAGAAATGACGTCATCGCTGGTCTAAATCTTCTATATAATAATACTGGAAGGGGGACGAATAAAGTCACACTTAGAGGCGTTGGATCGCCTTGAAATTTTGCATGAATGGTGGTGACACCTTACCCTGATGCAACGTCTTGGTTTCGTTCAAAAATTCACTTCAGCGGAGCAGTAATGAGGGATTTTTAATTGGACACTGTCAATTCTCCTTACCGCTCACAGAAGCCAAGCCATTGCTGTTAAGTTATGCTGGGGCTTAATCAATTACCTGCACTCCCTGTGGGGTGAATAACATTACCTTTTGAACAGCTGGCTGTAGGGGGATGATTGGAACAGCCGGTATACCTGCTGACCTGCTGAACCCAGGTTAATGTTATTTTCAATCAACGATTGCAGGTCACCTGATTTCAAGATTTCGCGGGAAATGAAATTGTAAACAAACACATGTGTGCAGTTCAAATGTAAACAAAAATGTATTTTTGGTACTTTTAGTTGCTGAACTTTGGTTTTCCGGCAGTTAGGAGCTGGGGTCAAATTGGTGGTCTATTGTTTATGGGTGCTGTTTTTGTCAGAGCTAGCCCTTGATTTTGAAGGGATTTTCAAATTAAGGTGACCATGGTCTTTTTATGTGCTCACCACAGCTTTCAATACTTGATGTATCTGAAGAGGCGCGCTGAACTTGACATGGCCTCATCAAGGAGCTGCTCACGGTGCTGAACTTCTAGCTTGCCTGTCGACTAAGTGCCTTGCCCGATACATTGCTACATGTAGTAGGAGCACGCATTTTAAAGTTATAGTAGTGATAGTACAGTTGGTTCGAGCCATTTGGAAGCCGACATGTGAAGGCCTCTCTGGGTTCTCCTTTTTCTCCGTATAAAAAGGGGCATATTGCTGACTAAGGAACGAGGCATATTGTCATTGCCTCATCATCTCATTCGGACCAATTGATATACTTTTATATGCACGCATAGATCACGCCATTGCAGGGTCCGAGTCTGTGGACAATCGGTTTGATTAATTTGTCTCTTTGTCCCTTTATTGCATTAGATTTTCATCGCAATTCAATCTATTCAAGATATAGCCAATTTGAACATGTTTGCGCAACAGATAGATTGGTTCCCGGTCGACTCACTTGGGATACGCAGTACAGCACAATGCCAGTAAAAAATAGATGGGTTCCCGATTGACTGACTAGTAGAGCACGATGTCATGAAAAACGACCCTTTGTAAATTCCGATCACCTGCAGGATAGGTCAATTTCTCTCAATAAAGTTAATTTTGTTGACTCCTGTAATCTCTACCTTATTAAAAAAAAGACAGTGGTGTTAGTCCCAAACTGGTAATTTCTATTTATTTTGACCTCTGTTATCAGGATACCGCTCAAATACAGACAGCATTTGTGTCCTTGGTACAACGTACAACCCAGCCTGGACATACTACAGTTGTCCATGGAGAAGTTACATCCTCTCTGACACTTCTTTTCTGTAAAGCTATCGATACAATCTACTGAACTAGGGATATCTTCCATTGCCTCCTGTAATATTTACATACCATGGATGATTAGTTCAGTCATATTTCATCCAGCTGGCAGCTCTGCATTGGAAATTTTAGTGGTATAATGTGTTCTCTTGACCTTCAAACAGTAGTACTATAAAGCCGATATTTACTATTTACACCCTCAGTCCTATGTTATTACTATTAGGTCATCCAGCTGAGCGCCAGGCCCGTGGGCCTCTTGTTTCTTGACAAATGGGTCAGGTAAGAAAATTAACCCTCCTCTTCCCGCGGCGACACTAAAAATCTAAGAAATTGCGTTACTTTGTCAAATCTTGTCCAAATCCTGCAATTGAAAGTTCTACAGGATTCTTAACAATCAACTATAAAGCAGAACAAACTGTTTCTCTTGTTATTTATTTAGTTTTGGTACAATAATTCATAAAAATAGTCATAGAAGTTTGTCAAATAATTTTTCTTATGTTCCCTTGACCACATGTACAAAACCCACAGACGACAAAAAGGCACCAAAATGATTCAAGCATGTACCATGTACATCATAGCAGTGCTTCAACTCACAAGCCCATGACAAATGCATGTAGCAGTGCTGCAATGCATGTTGTCAGCAGTGGTTTGGCTAGCGACCCCATCAGCCCTCTTTCAGACCCCCTCATACCTCAATTCCTCCACCAACATCGATGTCAGAGCCCCTGTCTGAAAGATCATCAACATATCCCTCTGAATCGTCGCTTTCGAGTTGCGGTAATACATCGCTGACGCCGAATAATACATGTGAATTGGCCATTGTACTGCCACACAATAGCGTGATTTGCACGATGTTAACAAACCTGGGTCCCAAACTTTACTTGAAGATTACTCCCAATAGATACACATCAAAATATGAAAACATGCATGGAATCAACGCAGTAGACCTCCTTGGGTCTCAAGACGAGGTTTGTCTCACTCTACAGTTTTCCCTGTCGATGTGAAAAATTGCCGATGTGGTCGGGCGGATCTGGCCTTACAGGGAGTAACTGACCGGGCGTTAAGGAGCTAAAGGGTTAAAGGGGATTTCGTACACCAACGATTCAGCCAACTTTTTACATTTTCTCAGGCAGTGAAAATGAACCATCTCATTTCCTATTCATAAGTCTGGCTCAGGTCAGTTGACTAGATTAGGCCTGCTGAACATATGGACAATAGGGTCTGAAATATGATTCCATTCAGCAACTTGTGTATGACTTTATGATGCTTTGATATCTTCTGAGGCGAGAGAAGAGCATTGTATTTGTCGTGGGAAATATGATTTAAAAGGTATTTATGATATAAAAGAGTCGTAATCACTTCAAGATAAAATGAATAGAGAAATGGAGCCAACAAATACTTATTTGGGTGGGATGAGATCTACTCTCATAATGCATGTCTATTTTAATCAGAAATTATTAGCTAAGAAATTTCTTAGAAATTTTCAATTAAGATATCAATTAGTAAGATATATCTTAGTAAGATTATTTTTGCAAATAAATTAGCAGTTAATTTATTTTTCAAAATTTTGGTAAGATTATTCTTATAAGTTTCTTGTAAGAAAAAAATTGACAAGATATAAATTGGTAATTTATTACTAAGAAAAAAATTACAATTTTTTGTTCTTATTTTTATCTTACAAAGAAATTACCAAGTTTTTAATCACTAAGATTTATCTCACTAATGAATTACTAAGAAAATATTTTTTCTTGCTCATTTATTACCAATAAATAGCTAATTTAATTAGTAATTGAATAGCAATTTAATTTGTAAGAATAGGTCCTGCGAATGTCACAGAGGTCAATTGGTGTGAATTGGCAATTTGAGTGTAACTATGGCACTTTTCTTAAAGGCCATATATCAAGGTTTTTTGCCATTTTCTGCTGTAAGACGATTTCAAAAGTGTACCTAACACTTTATACAATACAGAAAACCAAATGCAATTAGCTTCATCCATTTTGAAGATATAGCCAATTATGTGTTTGACAACTTGATTACCTAATCAGGCTAGCAACTGGCTTGTTAGAGCCAGGTGGCGGGTTCAGCAAAAGTTGTGATGTAGATCAGGTTATCTGTACATGTCATGCAATCATAAAAGCAGGAGGGCCTTAATTAATTATGCACACCTGGAAGTAATGTGTTTCATTCACTATGGTGTATTGTGTGGCTCCGAATTGTGTCAAGGATAGCACAAAGAACAATCGAATGACGGATGGGACCCATTTTCATGAATTTCCAAAGCCAGTTGAACGAGAGAGGAGGAAGCTGTGGATTCGGAAGTGCAAACGTTTGGAGTGTTGGAAGCCTGGGCCTTCGGCCAAACTTTGCAGTGATCACTTTATCGATACGGATTATCACATGAAGCCGGATATCTGCATCCAACTGAATATTAAATGCCACTTGTTAAAAACAGCTGTTCCAACCATGTCAATTGCATTTAATGCCCGAGGCTGCTGAAGTCGGTTGTTATACATAATGTGTAGGCCCTATTGGGGCCTGTGATACCGCATAGTGTCTTCTTGTGTTCCAGCCATAGCAAGGTGACAGCGACACAGGTCAGTGTCAGTGACAGCCACTGTCAATGACAGATTATTGTCATCTGACATCTAGGCCTATCTAACGTTGCACGGCATTATATCGTCACGTCAAGATGATTGTGCATAGTACCGTCACTTTTCAATAGTAGTTCAGCGTCATTACATAACTGGCGATACAACACTGACGAGGCGAAACAATATTGTGCAACATTAGTCTGTTCAAAATTCATACATGTTATGCATCTGCAACCGTCTATCAATGTCTTCTTTGCTATATCGGCAGGTCTGCCATGCAAATTGATTAACCACAAATTCTAATCACTTTCGTCCGAATGATCACTCTCATTATGATCTAGTGATATTAATGGCTCGAACATGTACGGCTCAACGTTTAAATATCCTTCTGTATCGACCAAAACATCCTCAAATTCACTGCTCTCACTCTCTGAACTGTATGCGGAAGCCATCTTGCTTTGTTCTGACTGACCTGATCTACATCATCAAAAAATCCCTAGCGGCCACATGTGGAACTAATCTAAAGTTGTGTGTGGTGGGAAATTCAAATAGTTTAAAATTAAAAATTGAAATAACTAAATAATGACTTTATTATTAGAATTTTTTTAATGTCTGGGATCTTGTTTTTTTAACCCTCAACATATTTCATGAGTATCAAGCATGTTTTCAAACCTTGATATATGGCCTTTAACCATTAAAGCTGACAACTTGAAACTTGAAACACATGATTCTCTAGGTCAGGTAACCTCATGCTTTGCTTCTGGAAATCTAGGACAATCTGTGTCTGGGCATTCACAATGCATGTCCCGATTAGAAATGACGTCACCCTGATAAAGGCTCAGGACAGAGTCGAAAGCTTATGTATGTTCCTGAACTTTTTATGCAGTAAAATGGTTTAAACTGGTAAAATGGTTTCATAGTCACTGGCAGAATAGATGAAACTTTTCAATGTGTTCAGCTGGTCATGTGTACAACAAGATAAGTGAAGCTCCGTGGCCGAAAAGCCTATAGTTCACTCTCCTTATTATGCCCCCGACAATGCGTAAAGCATTGCCATGAGGCGTCAGGCGTCACGAAACTTTTTTTTGTGAGTTGACCTTGAAGGTTCCTTTCTAAAACGGGCTTGTTTTGATTCTCATTAAGGCCTCCAGGGCGGCGTGCTTGAAATTGGTTTCCATCAATTTCGAGGAGAACAGTTTGTCCGATCAAATTCATTTTTGGTATGTACGTTTGGGGTGACTAGAGGAAGGTTCCTTTCGAAAACCGGCTCATTACAATTGTCAATGTGGCCACCAGGGCGGTATGCTTCTAATCAGTTTCAGTCAATTTCGAGAAGAAACGTTCGTCCGATCAAATTTATTTTTAGCTCAGCTGACTAAGTCAGCCGAGCTTGTCAAATAAGTTGTTCAGTGGCGTCCGTCTGTCCATCCATCCATCCATCTGTCCATCCATCCATCCATCCATCCATCCATCCATCCATCCATCCATCCATCCATCCATCCATCCATCCATCCGTCCATCAATTAAACCCATGGTGCACATTTTGTAACCGTAAGACCTAGAGACTTCAATTTTGCATTTCTGGATACTTCTGGTCAAACTCTACTTTCAAAACAAAATTTGTCGCCATTCGACCTACTTCCTGCGAGCGAGAGTGCATGAAGGAAACTGGCCTATATCGGCCTAGGAGCAGCAGAATTAGTCGAAATATGCTCTAATATTAAGATAAAATTCTTGAAAATCTATTTTATTGAGAAAAAGTTCAAAATTTTAACAGGAGAGGGCGCTACCTGCCTTTTAATTATTTCTGCCGCTTCAAATTCCCGCCCGATGACGTCAGCCATCAATGAAGTCTCCTATTTGCCAGTTCTCAAAACATGGCAGCTACACAACAAAAGCAGTAGCTCCAGGAATAAATCACTGTTCACTTCAGCTTCGTAATCGATTGTACCCCCACTTTATTGTGTTTTGTGTAGTGTTCCTATTCAATCAACGATGTAAGGCCTTATTATGTTGGTTTTAATTGAGATGGTGCATTATAAGCGGCGTCCGAAATACCGAAGCGGAGACAAAATGGCGGCATGTTGTTTACGCCATGTGCAATAATCTTGGAGCTCAATGACACTCAAGTACCCAATTTTCTGCTTAAAAAGGAGTCTGGTAGGCGATATTATCACTAGTTCTTTTCAGTGGTAGTCATAAGGTCTTTAGGGACTAATTTCAGAAATTAGTTCTTGAAAATTTGGCCACATTTGTGTGAAAACGATATCGGAAGTGCATGCTCTGTTCGCGATGACATCGCCGATGTATTTTGAAGTGGAGAATTCCCACAGTATGTGCAGTGAATCGGCATGATTCTGTTCGCCTATTAAGTTTTAGTTCTACGATTCTTTCATAAGTAAAAAGTAGACATTCTAAGCAATACAATAATGTCACTCCCATAAAAATTGATTGGAAATTGAGGGAGCTACGGCATTCTGTTCGGCAACTGGCAGCGCTGAAAAAATACATTGCATACTGTACAATACCAAATGGCACATTTTAAAAAGCGCTCATTGGACAACGTAGGGAATCACCAGAAATGACGTCATCGCTGGTCTAAATAGAAAACTACGGTGGCGCAGTAGAGCACAAGAAAAGGTTTAGCATTAACTTCGTCATGCAAGCTTCAGCAACAAAACGATTTCTCATGAATGATTTATTTGATCATCATCAGCTTGTTTCCCCTGATAGATAAAAAAATGATTTACAATTTCCATCAAAGTTTTCTATTTTGTGTATAGTCACATGTTATTTAACTGGCAAGGAGCCAAGCAGTTTTGAATATTCGCGGGAAAATACTTCGTACTTGTAAACGAGGCTGAGACAATGAGTATCCTCATTCAGGGCATAAACTTCATGTTACGGTAAATATTTTCATACGATGATTTCACCCGAATTATGATCAGGATTGAGGAATAAACAGTGGCATAATTATGTCAACCAAAAACATTGGTACCGTAGTGAACGCAAAAGGATATCAAATACCATGGAGCATGCCATTTTCATGCATAATGAACTAAACACCGGGAAGATATTAATGATATTAACTCAGCTGAGCGCCAGGCCCTTGGGCCTCTTGTTGGTATTTTCGTTGGGGGTGACTGGAAGAGGGTTCCTTTCGAAAACTGGCTTGTTCCGATTGTCAGTAGGGCCACCAGGGCGGCGTGCTTGAAATCGGTTTCTGTCAATTGCGAGGAGAACCATTTTTCTGATTGAATCAATTTTTATGCCCACCGCAAATTCGTAATGCATTGCAGAGGCATTATGTTTTACCGATGTCTGTTCGTCCCGTCCATGCGTCTTGCTGTCTGTGCATCCATTAGCCGTCTGTAAACTTTTCGTTTCCGCTCATTTTAACGAGAACACTTTGAGTAATAACCATGTAACTTTTTATGTGGTTAGCAAAAGATAACGTGTACAGCGGCCGTTACAGACCAATAACTCTTTCACGATCTCAACTAAACCCAGTAAGGTATGACACTTTACTTTCCTAATACACCAACTCAATTTGCTCATGGGGACATATGCCACGCCCTGCGTTGCTCTTGTTTTGCTCCTTTTGACATTGTGACCAAAAAATATATTTTTTTCGGTTATCAATGGTATTACTTATTACTTAGAACTCACATGAAAAAAATGCACACACCATGACTTTAAAATTGTTTTCCAGATTTATGGTAAATCGTCGGATCTATGTGGTTGGGTTTGGTCTTTATGGTAGTATCCATGGTCCTGCGGAGTACTATGTAAACATTCAGGTAAGATTCCCAGAAGGGCAGGAATGAATGATGTTTAACCCTTTGCCTGCTGAGCCAATACCCACCTGGAACACGAGAGCACTTTTTCCATAATTGCATTTACTTGTGAGAAATGCAGTGAGTACTCACCATTGTGTAGTTCTTATGGACATCGAATGTTTGTGCTGGCAGCACGAATCATTAGAGTAGTTACGAAAGTTGTTAGCAGATGGCAGTACTATGCATTCACTTAAAACGCAATTTTTTAGCTCAGCTGACTAAGTCAGCCGAGCTTGTCAAATAAGTTGTTCAGTGGCGTCCGTCTGTCCATCCATCCATCCATCCATCCATCCATCCATCCATCCATCCGTCCGTTAAACCCATGGTGCACATTTTGTAACCGTAAGACCTAGAGACTTCAATTTTGCATTTCTGGATACTTCTGGTCAAACTCTACTTTCAAAACAAAACTTGTCGCCATTCGACCTACTTCCTGCGAGCGAGAGTGCATGAAGGAAACTGGCCTATATCGGCCTAGGAGCAGCAGAATTAGTCGAAATATGCTCTAATATTAAGATAAAATTCTTGAAAATCTATTTTATTGAGAAAAAGTTCAAAATTTTAACAGGAGAGGGCGCTACCTGCCTTTTAATTATTTCTGCCGCTTCAAATTCCCGCCCGATGACGTCAGCCATCAATGAAGTCTCCTATTTGCCAGTTCTCAAAACATGGCAGCTACACAACAAAAGCAGTAGCTCCAGGAATAAATCACTGTTCACTTCAGCTTCGTAATCGATTGTACCCCCACTTTATTGTGTTTTGTGTGGTGTTCCTATTCAATCAACGATGTAAGGCCTTATTATGTTGGTTTTAATTGAGAAGGTGCATTATAAGCGGCGTACGAAATACCGAAGCGGAGACAAAATGGCGGCATGTTGTTTACGCCATGTGCAATAATCTTGGAGCTCAATGACACTCAAGTACCCAATTTTCTGCTTAAAAAGTAGTCTAGTGGGCGATATTATCACTAGATCGTTTCAGTGGTAGTCATAAGGTCTTTAGGGACTAATTTCAGAAATTAGTTCTTGAAAATTTGGCCACATTTGTGTGAAAACGATATCGGAAGTGCATGCTCTGTTCGCGATGACATTGCCGATGTATTTTGAAGTGGAGAATTCCCACAGTATGTGCAGTGAATCGGCATGATTCTGTTCGCCTATTATGTTTTAGTTCTACGATTTTTTCATGAGTAAAAAGTAGACATTCTAAGCAATACAATAATGTCACTCACATAAAAATTGATTGGAAATTGAGGGAGCTACGGCATTCTGTTCGGCAACTGGCAGCGCTGAAAAAATACATTGCATACTGTACAATACCAAATGGCACATTTTAAAAAGCGCTCATTGGACAACGTAGGGAATCACCAGAAATGACGTCATCGCTGGTCTAAATAGAAAACTACGGTGGCGCAGTAGAGCACAAGAAAAGGTTTAGCATTAACTTCGTCATGCAAGCTTCAGCAACAAAACGATTTCTCATGAATGATTTATTTGATCATCATCAGCTTGTTTCCCCTGATAGATAAAAAAATGATTTACAATTTCCATCAAAGTTTTCTATTTTGTGTATAGTCACATGTTATTTAACTGGCAAGGAGCCAAGCAGTTTTGAATATTCGCGGGAAAATACTTCGTACTTGTAAACGAGGCTATGACAATGAGTATCCTCATTCATGGCATAAACTTCATGTTTCGGTAAATATTTTCATACGATGATTTCACCCGAATTATGGTCAGGATTGAGGAATGAACAGTGGCATAATTATGTCAACCAAAAACATTGGTACCGTAGTGAACGCAAAAGGATATCAAATACCATGGAGCATGCCATTTTCATGCATAATGAACTAAACACCGGGAAGATATTAAAGATATTAACTCAGCTGAGCGCCAGGCCCTTGGGCCTCTTGTTTTTAGGCATTCCCAGTACGCGTGACATTTCTTTGGATAGCAAATTACTGCGTATGGGTTACGCATTACATAGGCAAAGGGTTAATCGCTACATTTCTCCCGAAAATATGGTAAACCCATTTTCCCTGCCAAATTAATTTCCAGTTTTTATACGCCCGTCACACGATGGATGGATGTATTATGGTATGGGCCTGTCGTGTGTTGTGCATCCATGCTATATCTCTAGAACTGCTAGAGATTTTGCATTATGCCCCTACTCAACAAAATTTATGAAGCACATAAATATTTCAGTAGATAGATAACTTTGCACATGAGTTCATAAAGTGTGCTTTCGCAGGGAGTGATGCTCATGA
The DNA here is from genome assembly GCF_910592395.1 of Lineus longissimus. Lineage (NCBI taxonomy): Eukaryota > Metazoa > Nemertea > Pilidiophora > Heteronemertea > Lineidae > Lineus > Lineus longissimus. The sequence continues at coordinate 14,187,793 of NC_088309.1, read as the reverse complement.
CCACCACCTCATGACCAAAAAAATTAACGACCGTTTTTGGCTCTCCTTAGGGGAGTCTATACAACACCGCTGTGTCCATCGTCTGTCGTCGTTGTCTGTATCCTGTTTTAAAAAAGAGTCACACATTTCTGAACCGCTGGAGCTGTGAACTTGAAACTATGTACACCCCCAGCCTAGGTGACCGCTCACAATGCATTACAGCCAGATCCCGTTAGCGAAGGTTAAAAAGCGAACCTCAGGCTGCAAAGGCAAATGCCTTGAGGCCGTGAGGTTGGAGTTTCTCTTTGAATTGCCCGATGATGTTGTTATTAGGGTAATCAGGCGTGATCAGAGATTAGCGCAATCTAGCCTAATCTCCTATGGCATGTCTGGCTGACCTACCACAGCAGGTGTTACAGAATTTGTTATCGTTACTCCTGCCTGTAAGTGGCACTTCATCTGACAAAATCAGAGTGTACTCAATGTAGGCCTAATGGCAATGCTTCAGATGAAGACCTGATTGGTCCTGTCGGATGCTTGTTTCTATATTGCAATATTGTAGTTGATCATGGTGCAGGATGTAACTGCTTTTTCGGACTGTTTGTTTATAGTAGGCCTATGTGAAAAAAAAATTTTTTTTTTTCATAGTTTTTCATCAGACTGGTTAAAACATGTACCTTGCTTTTTGGCTCACCGTAGGGGAGTCTATGTAATACCGCAGTGTCCGTCGTCCGTCGTCGTCCGTCGTCGTCGTCGTATCCTATTTCAAAAACAGTGGCACGTTTCTTAACCGCTAGGGCTATGAACTTGAAACTTTGTACACAGCACCCCCCCAGGTCAGGTGACCTCTGACACTGAATTTCGGTCCGATCTGATTCTCAACTTAGCCACCAGGGGGCCAAATGTTGATATCTAAAAAGTGTAATATCTCGCTTATTAATGACTTGTTTTCGATGAAACTTGTGTTGTAGGTACTCATAGCAAATATACATCTTATATCATACGGGTTTTTAATTTGACCTACTTTTCAAGTTCACAGAGGTCATATGGCGTAAATTGGCCGTTAGAGTGTAAACTATGGCACGTTTCTTAACCACTAAACCTATGAACTTGAAACTTGGTACATATAACCCCCTATATCACATAGCCTCTGGTGCTGAATTTCAGTTTGATCTGATTCTCAACTTTGCCACCAGGGGGCAAAAAGTGGATATCTAAAAAGTGTGATATCTCGCTTATAAGTGACTTGTTTTCGATAAAATTTTTATGGTAGGTACTCTTAGGAAGAATACATCACATGTCTTAAGGGTTTTCAATTTGACCTACTTTTCAAGGTCACAGAGGTCATATGGCGTAAATTGGCCGTTAGAGTGTAAACTATGGCACGTTTCTTAACCAGTAAAGCTATGAACTTGAAACTTGGTGCATATAACCCCCTACATCAGATAACCTTTGATGCCGAATTTTGGCCTGATCTGATTCTTTTTTCGGCCACCAGGGGGCCATAATGGAAAAAGGAAGAAGTGCAATATCTTGCTTATTTGAGTGAATTGTTTTCGATAAAATTTTTATGGGAGGGACTTCTAGCAAGGATACACCACATGTCCTACAATTTTAGGATTTGACCTCCTTTTCTAGGTCACAGAGGTCAAATGGCGTAAATTGACCGGTCGAGTGTAACTATGGCACGTTCCTTAACTGCTAAAGCTATGAACTTGAAAGTTGGTACATGTAACCCCCTACATCAGATAATCTCTGACACCGAATTTTGGCCTGATCTGATTCTTGATTTGGCCACCAGGGGGTCAAAACTGAAAAAGTAGGACGTGCAATATCTCGCTTATTAATGACTTTTTTTCGATGAATTTTTTATTGCAGGGACTCTTAGCAATCACACAATATTGATCTTGTTGATGTCATAGACAATTATTGGTTGGATCATAAACTTATATATACTGCCCTGTCTTATTACTTGACATCAATACACATCTAAAAAAAGTCTTCATGCCTGATTGTGTTCACCATATTCACCTCTAAACTAAGCATGATCCTGCCTACTAAAAGATGTATACGGTGAGCACAATGGCCCCTGGCCGTTTCATTAAGTTAGGCCTGTAAACAATAATGATGTAGGGGCCTTGAAGGCTTTAAACAATATATTGTTCCGCCCTGCGAAGAGCGATCGTGTGCAAAGCGGTGGGACAGAATGGGGTACAACTAGATTACCCTGGGCTCACTGTTATCCATCCGAATTTGACCACCCCCACCCTTACTCTTAGGAGAGGAGCCTTGCCTCTATCTCGACCTAACTTGAAAATAGTACACATCCCTGCGACCTATATAATGTATGCTATTGCGTGGCCTACTTACTGACACAGACTCCCTGTAGCCAGGTCAGAACTATCCGTCCAATTTCAACTTAAGCTAAAAAAATTGCAATGCATCAGGTGTGGATATACTGCCTATCCTGCAATGTCCAGTTTAGCATGAAGCATGCTGTTTCATCTTTACCTGTTCTTTTAACACACAGACCATGCAGACCTTGGCCTAGGAATTTTATGGTCAGTCTGGGGTGAAATCCCAAGGTGTATTGTAACAGTGACAAACAGGAATATTGCTTCAAATCTGCCAAGGGTTTGTAGAGTGACTTTGAACGAAAATTTCATGGACATCAGATAGAAACCAATGCAGAAGCATACACTGCTTCTCTGCATCACAATCATTGAAGCAACTGTTCCTTGACCAATCCATGACTCATCATTATATAACATTATATAACAATTCATGGCACGAATTCAGCAACACATTGAGTGCATTCGATCTAATCCACATACCCATATTGCACCAAGTGTAATGAACCCAGTAAGACAGGTAAACCTAACACAGCAGGTGGTGTCTGTAGTGCAATAGCAGATGTCTAGGAGGAAGGCCTTGGAGTGCAATCAATCAGCTTATCTGACCTATTATAAACATCCAGCTGAGAGGCATTCCACCTATTTTGCTCATCTTTCGCTAACGGGGTCTGGCGGTCATGGAATTTCGGCCTAATCTGATTCTTGACCTGGCCACCAGGGGCCAGAAGTGGAAACCAAAAAAGTGTGATATCTCTCTTATGGGTGACTCGTTTTCGATAAGATTTTTATGGTAGGTTCTCCGAGTAAGGATACATCACATATCATTTGGGTATTAATTTGACTTAATTTTCAAGGTCACAGAGGTCAAATGATGTAAATTGTCCGTTTGTGTGTAACTGTGGCACGTTTCTAAACCGATAAAGCTATGAATTTGAAATTTGGTGCACATGACTCCTTACACCATATAATCTCTGACACTGATTTTGGGTCTGATCTGATTCTCATCTTGGCCACCAGGGGGCCAAAACTAAAAAAGGTAAACAGTGCAATATCTCGCTTAATAGTGACTTCTTTTCAATGATATTGTTGTGGTAGGTACTCATAGCAAGGGTACATCACATGTTGTACAGGTTTTTGATTTGACCTAAGTTTCAAGGTCACAGAGGTCAAACGGTGTGACATCACATATCCGACGGGTTTTTGATTTGACCTTTTTCTCAAGGTCACAGAGGTCAAGCAGTTTGAATTAGCTGTTTGAGTGCAACTATGGCACTTTTCTTAACCTCGAAAGCTGTGAACTTGAAATTTCATACATAACCGAATTTTGATCTGTTCTAATTCTTGACTTGGGCACCAGGTGGCAAGAAGTGGAAACCTAAAAAGGTTGTTATCTCTCTTATTAGTGACTCCTTTTCGATAAAATCTTTCTGGTAGGTTCTCCTAGCAAGGAGACATCACATATCGTACGGGTTTTTGATTTAACCTACTTTTCAAGGTTACAGAGGCCAAATGGCGTAAATTGTTCGTTTGAGTATAACTATGCCTCGTTTCTTAACTGCTAAAGCTATGAACTTGAAATATGGTACACATGTCTCCCTACATCATGTTACCTCAAACACTGAATTTCGATCTGATCTGATTCTCGACTTGCTCACCAGGAGGCCAAAACTAAATGAAATGGCCGGGGGCGATTGTTCTCACCGTACAGATATTTGGTGGTTAGGTATTCATCCTGGTTAGGAAACATGCTTCATGTACAGTATGTAGGTCAAACCAAAGTCGGTATGACAAGTGATGTATCCTTGTTTGGAGTACCTACCATAAAAAACAATTAAAAAAACTCACTATTAAGCAAGATATTGCACTTTTTAGCTCAGCTGACAAAGTCAGCTGAGCTTGTCAAATAAGCTGCTCAGTGGCGTTCGTCTGTCAGTCGGTCCGTCCGTCCGTCCGTTAAACCCATGGTGCACATTTTGTAACCGTAAGACCTAGAGACTTCAATTTTGCATTTCTGGATACTTCTGGTCAAACTCTACTTTCAAAACAAAATTTGTCGCCATTCGACCTACTTCCTGCGAGCGAGAACGCATGAAGGAAACTGGCCTATATCGGCCTAGGAGCAGCAGAATTAGTCGAAATATGCTTTAATATTAAGATAAAATTCTTGAAAAACTATTTTATTGAGAAAAAGTTCAAAATTTTAACAGGAGAGGGCGCTACCTGCCTTTTAATTATTTCTGCCGATTCAAATTCCCGCCCGATGACGTCAGCCATCAATGAAGTCTCCTATTTGCCAGTTCTCAAAACATGGCAGCTACACTACAAAGCAGCAGTAGCTCCAGGAATAAATCACTGTTCACTTCAGCTTCGTAATCGATTGTACCCCACTTTATTGTGTTTTGTGTGGTGTTCCTATTCAATCAACGATGTAAGGCCTTGTTATGTTGGTTTTAATTGAGAAGGTGCATTATAAGCGGCCTACGAAATACCGAAGCGGAGACAAAATAGCGGCATGTTGTTTACGCCTGGAGCTCAATGACACTCAAGTACCCAATTTTCTGCTTAAAAAGTAGTCTGGTAGGCGATATTATCACTAGTTTGTTTCAGTGGTAGTCATAAGGTCTTTAGGGACTACTTTCAGAAATTAGTTCTTGAAAATTTGGCCACATTTCTGTGAGTGCATGCTCTGTTCGCGATGACATCGCCGATGTATTTTGAAGTGGAGAATTCCCACAGTATGTGCAGTGAATCGGCATGATTCTGTTCGCCTGTTAAGTTTTAGTTCTACGATTCTTTCATGAGTAAAAAGTAGACATTCTAAGCAATACAATAATGTCACTCCCATAAAAATTGATTGGAAATTGAGGGAGCTACGGCATTCTCTTCGGCAACTGGCAGCGCTGAAAAAATACATTGCATACTGTACTATACCAAATGGCACATTTTAAAAAGCACTCATTTGACAACGTAGGGAATCACCAGAAATGACGTCATCGCTGGTCTAAATAGAAAACTACGGTGGCGCAGTAGAGCACAAGAAAAGGTTTAGCATTAACTTCGTCATGCAAGCTTCAGCAACAAAACGATTTCTCATGAATGATTTACTTGATCATCATCAACTTGTTTTCCCTGATAGATAAAAAAATGATTGACAATTTCCATCAAAGTTTTCTATTTTGTGTATAGTCGCATGTTATTTAACTGGCAAGGAGCCAAGCAGACAATCAAAACTTACTATTGTTCAATGAAACATAATTTTCTTAACTCTGTCATATTTTTCACTTTCATACTAAACATCGAGGATTCCCTTCATGACCCAAGAATAATTCTTTAGACATTTTTAATGACTCGTAATCCATGCACTCTGATTCTCCATAAATGGATGTATGGTTTGACCAATTCTTGCATGACATGTCCACCAAACAAAATGTGAATGCAGTCCGGCAAAGAGGAACAACCAACCATTCATTTCGACTTTAAAAGGCTACATGATTCCAAGAAAATACATTTATACTACCAAATAAAAGGTTTATCCTACATTTTCGTTCATATGTAGTCTAGCATTTACTTGACTTGGTAGCAAATACTGATTTCTAAAAATCCTTTGCTTTCACAAGTACTTAACTATTCCAATTTTTGAAGCATACTAAATGCTTCAAAATCTGGAGTAAAAGCTTATGCTAGTTTTTATTCATATGGCCCATCAACAGGTGCATACCATAAACCATGAGAATGTTCCAACAGTGGCATAATTATGTCAACCAAAAACATTGGTACCGTAGTGAACGCAAAAGGATATCAAATACCATGGAGCATGCCATTTTCATGCATAATGAACTAAACACCGGGAAGATATTAATGATATTAACTCAGCTGAGCGCCAGGCCCTTGGGCCTCTTGTTACCTTTCTTCGTGTTGGCCTCCGGTTGCCAAGTGGAGAATGAGATTGGATCAAAATTCAGGGTCAGAGGTAACATGACATAGGGATTCATGTGCACCAAATGTCAAGTTCATAGCTTTAGCAGTTAAGAAACATGCCATATTTTCACTCAGTCAGCCAGTTTACACCATTTGTTCTCAACTGTGACCTTGATAACAAGGTTAAATCAAATACCCATAGGATATGTGATGTATCCTTACAAGGAGAACCTACCAGAAAAAAAATTCGAAAACCAGTAACTAATAAGCGAGATATTAAACTTTTTACCATTTTGGCTCACTGAAGGGGAGTCTATACAACACCGCAGTGTCCATCATCCATTGTCGTCGTTGTCTCTAGCCCGTTTCAAAGACATTGGCATGTATCTTAAACGCTAGGGCTGTGAACTTGAAACTGTGTAAACATAAAAAAACTCACTAATAAGCAAGATATTGCACTTTTTACCTTTCTTCGTGTTGGCCTCCGGTGGCCAAGTGGAGAATGAGAGTGGATCAAAATTCAGTGTCAGAGGTAACATGACATAGGGATTCATGTGCACCAAATGTCAAGTTCATAGCTTTAGCTGTTAAGAAACATGCCATATTTTCACTAAATCAGCCAGTTTATACCATTTGTTCTCAACTGTGACCTTGATAATAAGGTCAAATCAAATACTCATAGGATATGTGATGTATCCTTACTAGGAGAACCTACCAGAAAAATATCATGGAAAACTAGTAACTAATAAGCCAGATATTAAACTTTTTACCTTTTTGGCTCACTGAAGGGGAGTCTATACAACACCGCAGTGTCCGTTGTCGTCGTTGACTCTAGCCTGTTTTAAAAACATTGGCATGTTTCTTAACCGCTAGGGCTATGAACTTAAAACTTTGTACACAAACTCCTAGCAAGGATACACTATAGATCATGCGGGTTTTTCATTTGACCCAATTTTCAAGGTTGCAGAGGTCAAATGGCGTAAACTGGCCATTTGAGTGTAACCATGGCACGTTTCTCAACCGCTAAGGTTGTGAGCCTGAAATTTAGTACACATTACTCCCTAAATCAGATAACCTCTGATACTGAATTTCAGGCCGATCTTATTCTTGACTTGGCCACCAGGGGGCCAAAACTATAAAAGGTACAAATTGCAATATCACGCTTATTAGTGCCTTGTTTTCAATGATATTTAGTGCCTCCTTTTGATGATATTTTTATGGTAGGTACTCTAAGCAACGATACATCATATGTCATGTTGGGCGGGAGTCCTGATCGAGTGGGATGATTGAGTAAACGTCTTCCGTCGGACTCCTTATGAGGGGCTAACCTGAAGATATAATCCAGCGAGTCCTGGTGAAGTTTGATGTTGGGGTGACTAGACAATGGAGAGATCGCAGTGAGAAGGCCCGAGATCATCCCATGTGTGTGTAGTCTGAACTGAGTAACTGAGTAAAGTCCACGGCCAAATATATACAAGACAATAGTTTATTCTAAATGCTTGTTTCCCCTCAGCCCAAATGGGCTAGAGGGGTATTGTCGTCCCGTGCGCCGTCCATCCGGGCGGGCAGGCGGGCGTCTGCTACTTGGTTTCCGTTGATTTCTAGGAGAACAATTTTTGGTATGAGGGGTTCAGGCGCAAAACCCCGTAAACGCCATTCCTATGAAAAATGAGATAGCTGTACCAATGTACAGCTTTTGGCATGTAGATGACGTTAGTCAAATCATATTGTTGCAAAATCCTGTAAGTCCCATCGTAAATGCCTACCTTAAACCCAGTTTGTTTGCAAAACCCAGTAAACGCCACCACCATATTGGTGCAGAAACACGTAAGTCCCTGAAAGCCAATCACTGATGAACTTCATGTCACATGACGCACAAAATGGCGGCGCCCACGTTCGCAAGGCTTTCGCTGTAGAAAAGCGTTTTTAGCTCACCTCTTAGCAGAGGTGAGCTTATCCTATACCGTGGCGTCCGTCGTCCGTCGTCGTCATCGTCGTCGTCGTCGTCCGTCGTCCGTTAGCAGGGCACGTTTCATAATTGTTAGAGCTATTGAGTTGAATATCTCCCTTAAAAGTAGTCGGGAAATTTTGAAAAAAATATGGTAGGTACTTCTAGCAAAGGTGCATCATATATCCTCTGGGTTTTTGATTTGACCTCCTTTTCAAGGTCACAGAGGTCAAAGTTTGCTGATTCACTGAACAGTAGCATGTTTCCTATCTATTTTAGCTAGAAGGTTTTAAACCAGTGTGGACATGTATCTGGGGATTCTCTATTCAACCCCTAAAATTTCGGCCGTTCGGACATCAAATATGGCCGCCAGGCAGCCATCTTGAAAAATAAACACAGTACTATTACTCCGAAACTAATGATAGTATTGCAACCAAATTTGATCTGGATGTATATCTATGTACTCTCTACTAAATCCTTGATTTTTTATCAAATGTGATAGCCAATATGGGTGCCAGGCGGGCATCTTGAAAAATTCTTAGTTTGGCCACCCGGGGGCCAAATTTAATGTCCAAAGTTAAAATGTTTGATTGCTCGTTTAATAATGGTCTGATTTTCATAACATTTTTATGGTAGGTACTCCTAGCAAGGATACATTTCATAAATGTGGGTTTTTGATTTGACCTACTTCTCAAGGTCACAGAGGTCAAAATTTTCCTATGGCACCGCCCTTTTGACAATGACGGCACGTTTTGTCACTGCTTTAGTCAACCCAAAAAGATAATGGACAACAAATACAAAATGCAGTTAGAAACATTCATGTCAGAAACCTACAACTTTGATCAATTCCTCATACAACCAACCACAAAAAATGCCCCCAGACCAACAAAAAAAGACTGTACACATACCAAGTTGGACATGATCTTTGCGCACAAGTCAAATTCTGATTACATTGACTCTGTTAGCCTCATAAACCACCCCTTCTTGACCCATCACATGGTAAAAACTGCTCTTGCCTATCAACCAAATAATCTACTAAAAATTGTTTTCCACAATGCAAGATCAGTCCATGGAAATTTCAAAGATCTGAAACTTGACCCAAACATCAAACCCGCCTCTATTATTGCATTTGCAGAATCCAGATTAAAAGCATCTGATCCAGACATAAGCTACTCATTACCAAACCACCAACTGCTGCGTAATGACCAAACAACTACAAAAGACCTAAGACCTCCACATGGACTGATGATGTACATTAGTACAAATTACAAAATAATGGAAGTAAAAAATCATAACCATGGAAATTCCTTTGAAGCGCTTTCAGTTTGCATTCATCCCCCAAATTATCACTCAGTCATCCATATCATTGCAATATATGCAGCGCCATCATCTACGTTCCAAAATCTTGTGTATGGTCTACAAGACTGCCTTTCATCTTATGAACCGAATGAACAATACATTGTTATGGGTGATTTTAACATGAAATCAATAGGTGAAGGTGAAAACTATAATGCAAAGTTAGAAACCTTTATGTTTCAAGCATATAACTTCAGACAAAACGTGTCCAAAAACACCACCAGCTATCAGTCCAAATTGGACCTTGTATTCACCAATCCTTCTCCATCTGCCACTATTGACTTGGTCGATATAATAGACAATTACTGGTCAGATCACAAAATTGTCTACTCTGCCTTGTCATACCTGTAGTCACCTCAATTAAATTCAACTTATGCATTATTTTATCTCTCATGTAATTTCATTGTAAAACTGTGGTAACTGGTGCCCATCACTTGTCTTGTATAATGTATTAATCCTCCACTCATGTCATGATTGACAGCTTCCTTAATCTTTATCACTATACGATCACACCCTCTTTCCATATATTGACCAATCATGTTAATTGTTTGTAATATTATTGTAACCTTTTGTCTTGTTTTATGAATTATAGTTAGTCACGTTTTTGGAACCATGGCGTTCACTTCATTCCTTGCATGAACTTATTCATTATCTTTCCATAAGATCCTACTCTTTGTGCCACCAAGGCGCACAAAAACATTACTTCATTTCTTTCTTACATTTAAAACCATGCTAATGCTTCATCCATCTTCCCTTTACAAGAGGTGAGCACAATGGCCCTGGCCATTTTTTGTCAATTTCTGCTGAATTTACGCAAAATTAAGATGAATAAATTGGATTTTAAAAGTTTGGCTTTATGGGAGGCATTGAATTAAATTGTGCAGAAATTTTCTGAGGTACCCAGTACTGATTTCATTCACTTATCACAGCAGGATGACTTGGCCTCCCAAGTGATGGACAGTCGGTAGTTTCTGGTCTATAGACTCCTGGCAAAAAACACTAACATTCAAAACTATTCACAGACAGGAATTTGCTCTTTTATTAATCCAATTTGAGTACATTGCTAACTGTGTTGTGTTCTGTTACATTTTCATGCATATTTTTCCAGTGATAGGTTTTGCAAACACAGATTTTTTGGACTTACTGAATTATGCAAAAATAACGCATTTGGACTTACAGAGTTTTGCCGCCAATATCAATCAAAATTGCTTAATAACTAGTTTTCATAATAAAGGTTAATTTTTGAAAATCTGGCCTTTTGTTTACCAACCAAAAAACTATTTGATTACAATGAGAGTAAACCAGTAACCAATGAACCTACTCTTGTTTTTAAACAATAGGGGTATTGTGGACTTACTGGGTTTTGCGCCTGAACCCCTCGTATGTAAATTGGGGGTGACTAGAGGAAGGTTCCTTTCGAAAGCGGGCTTGTTCCGATTATCAATATGGCCACCAGGGTGGCGTGTTTGAAATTGGTTTCCGTCAATTTCGAGGAGAACCGTTCGTCCGATTAAATTCATTTTTGGTATGTACGTTGAGGGTGACTAGAGCAAGGTTCCTTTTAAAAAACGGGCTTGCTCCGATTATCAATATGGCCACTAGGGTGGCGTGCTTGAAATCGGTTTCCGTCAATTTCGAGGAGAATCGTTCGTCTGATTAAATTCATTTTTGGTATGTACGTTGAGGGTGATTAGAGCGAGGTTCCTTTTAAAAACCGGCTCATTCTGATTCTCAATATGGTCACCAGGGCGGCGTGCTTGAAATCGGTTTCCGTCAATTTCGAGGAGAACCGTTTGTCCGATCAAATAAATTTTTACCCCTCAGCCCAAATGGGCTAGGGTATTGTCGTCCCGTGCTCCGTCCGTCCGGGCGGGCGGGCGGGCATCTGCTACTTGGTTTTCGTCGATTTCTAGGAGAACCGTTTGTTCGATTGAATTCATTTTTAGCTCAGCTGACAAAGTCAGCTGAGCTAGTGAAATAGCTATTCGAATGGTGTCCGTCCATCCATCCATCCGTCCGGCCGTCCGTGGACAAAATTGGGCATTTTGTAATCATACAACCGAGGCACTTCAAATCTAGTCTTGCTCATAAACACCGCAGAAAATGTTGCTTACGGAAAAAAATTTGGGCGATTCGACTCAAATTCACCTTCCCAGGGGGCAAAATGCGTAAATGAAAAAACATTTTTTTGACGCTCTATTCCAGCAGATAAAAGCTTGAAATAAAGTTGAAAAGGTCTTCATGATACAGAAGTTTTGATATAAAATAGATTAGTGTCGATTTATATCACCAGTTGGCGGTAGTGAGCAAAACTGTTGTTTGACTTCGGATGATTCCGCTTTAAATTTCCCGCCGAGGTTACCTGGAGTACTATCTTCAAGAAAATGGCGGTGACCCTTTTATTTCTACCGGAGCGATGATTTTGTAAGTGACAAATTTTCTTTTTTAAGCCTTTACGGAAATGTATTTTGGTACGAAACTTCACACGTTCATAGAAAAGATCAACGAGAATGTGTTCAAATGCCCTCATAACGATGAGTTCAACGGAATTCGGTCAAAACAACCTTCGAATGGAGTCAACTTTCTTTGCGAAATTGAAGCGACGACCTCATTATTTATCGTAATTTATGCAGATCTGAGTCCAGCTGATGGGTGATGTTCTGATTTGTGTTCAAACTATTGGAAACTTCGGAAATTTGTTCTATTAGTTCTACTATTCTGCAGGAGTATATTATAGCCATTGATGTTGACAGCTAAAAGCACGAAAACTTTGTTATGACTGGGAGCTGGAGTCAGTATTGTTTTCGCTCATTTTTCTCGTCCAATCACGTGACCTCTCCAACACTCGATAATGCACTCTTTTCGTCCACGTTTTAGGCCAATCTTCGGCATGAACATGAAATCTAATAAGCGCAGTACTTAAATCAGATGTTTCTCTCGCCTTGAAAACATTCCTGAGTAAAATCCATTGAGATTAGCCGAGTTAATCTACTTTTTCCGTGCTTAAAATCTCTGCCGCTGAATTCTATAAAGAGAAACACCGCGGCAGTGTGGTTCCCATTGTGCGCCCTCCCACTTCACACCATGTCAGGAAGTTTTACGGAGAGGGAGGGCGTGCGGTAAGAAGAATGGCCAAATGACGTCACGTTTTCCTGGCAATGCCTCTTGCCAGACCAGTCAAGCATTGGGAAAGCATCTTTAATTCAGACAACATTAGAACTAGTAAAACGAATATGTTAATTTGCAGAATTAAAAGCAGATTTCACCACTAACCAGTCAAATCGGAATACGACGGCGCAAAATGTTCTCGCTCTCCTCCTGCTAAAAAACCTTGTTCCCGCACTCCTATTTTAATTTATGCCAAGGAATATGATATGATCTGTTTTCACTTGTTTGTAATTAAATGGTATTCATATAATGAGATCAATAGTAGTGTCCGTGTCAGATCCCATCGTTCAACTAGTCTTCTCTCCCCAGGTGCCTCACAGACACGGACCTTCACAGGTCCCCATACTCAAGACCAACTCTTACGATATCGCCCTCAAAACAATCCTGGAGTCATGAATTCACAGGTGCTCCTGTGAAATCTCAGTTCTAGTTTATTTATCAAACTTTATCGAGTGTTCTCGAATCGAATGGATGTGTCGAACGTCGGGGCGGATTGATATGTGGTTAGGTTGTGCGTCCGAGGCGATTAGGTCATTCAGTTAGTTTGAGAAAGGTCATGATTATGAAGATGCGTGTTGTGTTATCATAACCGGAAAATAAGTTGAAGTTATTATTAGTACTACAATTCTTACATGAGTAAAAAGTAGACGTTTTAAGCAACACAATAATGTTACTCCCATAAAAAAACTGTCAATTCTCCTTACCACTCACAGAAACCCAGCCTGGACATGCCACAGTTGTCCATGGAGAAGTCTCATCCTCTCTGACACTTCTTTTCTGTAAAGCTACCGATACAACATACTGAACTAGGGATATCTTCCCTTGCCTCCTGTAATATTTACATACCATGGCTGATTAGTTCAATCATATTTCATCCAGCTGGCAGCTCTGCATTGGAAATTTTAGTGGTATAACGTGTTCTCTTGACCTTGAAACAGTAGTATAAAGCCGATATTTACTACTTTATACCCTCAGTCCTATGTTATTAGGTCATCCAGCTGAGTGCCAGGCCCTTGGGCCTCTTGTTGGTATGTACGTTGAGGGTGACTAGAGCGAGGTGCCTTTCGAAAACGGGCTCGTTCCGATTTTTAATATGGCCACTAGGGCATGCTTGAAATCGGTTTTGGTCAATTTTGAGGAGAACCGTTCGTCCGATCAAATTCATTTTTAGCTCGGCTGACTAAGTCAGCCGAGCTTGTCAAATAAGTTGTTCAGTGGCGTCCGTCTGTCCATCCATCCATCCATCCATCCATCCATCCATCCGTCCGTTAAACCCATGGTGCACATTTTGTAACCGTAAGACCTAGAGACTTCAATTTTGCATTTCTGGATACTTCTGGTCAAACTCTACTTTCAAAACAAAATTTGTCGCCATTCGACCTACTTCCTGCGAGCGAGAGTGCATGAAGGAAACTGGCCTATATCGGCCTAGGAGCAGCAGAATTAGTCGAAATATGCTCTAATATTAAGATAAAATTCTTGAAAATCTATTTTATTGAGAAAAAGTTCAAAATTTTAACAGGAGAGGGCGCTACCTGCCTTTTAATTATTTCTGCCGATTCAAATTCCCGCCCGATGACGTCAGCCATCAATGAAGTCTCCTATTTGCCAGTTCTCAAAACATGGCAGCTACACAACAAAAGCAGTAGCTCCAGGAATAAATCACTGTTCACTTTGTAACAGAATACCTTATTATTATGTTATTCTACAACAGAGACATCTCGTGTTAAGTAATGTATCTAACCTAATGTATTCATCTGATTAGCATATCAACATGGATGCTATTACTTGATACATCATACAGAACTTTGTACTATTTAGATTATCAATATATACTTTATAGGAACTTCTATTCTATTCCATTCTATTCTAACAACGAGACGACGTTGTTGACATGGTGTCAGAAGTGCAGAAAGAATCCAAGTCTGCAGGTAATCTAGGAACTTTTGTGCCACAAACTTTCGCTATCCTGAGAGGATTCTGCATCCCCAGCATCCCTGTATATAGTATGTACAAATGCACTAAGGGGCGGATCTGTGTACAAAATGCACTAAGGGGCGTATCGTGTACATTTTCCTGTGTATTTCTCTGTGCTTAACTAGTGTGGAGTGCATGAACAATGGCTGTTGCCTTAGCCAACCTCAATCAAGGTCCGACTATTGACTGGGATTGTGGGCCTGAACTTTATTCGAGGTATCGGAAATGGCGTCAAAAATGCCAAATGATCTTCGACGGTCCTTTACAAGACACTGCAGAAGCGGTTAAGTGCAAGTATCTTCTGATATGGGCAGGAGATAGAGGACTTGATTTGTTCAATTCATGGGGGTTAACCGCCGATGAACAGAAACTTTTAGAGAACTACTGGAAAAAGTTCGAAGAATTCGTTAACCCACATGCCAATTACCTAGTTCATAGATTCAAACTACGCCGAACTATTCAGAATGATCGTCCATTCGAGGAGTTTCTGACGGAACTCAGGCTGCTTGTTGCAGACTGTGGTTATACGGGAGACACAAAGGCAGAAATGCTAAGAGATTCCATCGTATTCGGTGTCCGTGAGGAAAAGGTTCGATCAAAATGCATCGAGAAAGGAAATACTCTCACATTGAATCTAGCCATCGAATATGCGCGTGTTGCAGAAGCAACCAAACTGAAATCTAAAGAAATGGACCCAACCAAGGAAGTCCATGCTTTTCGCAAAGGAGGACACAAATCTCATAGTCACGGCAAATTCTTCCAGAAGGACACGAAAAACCACGATTCAAGAAAATCTGAAGGATTCAGGAAACCAGCCGGACGGGGCCAGATGTGTTACTTTTGTGGTAATCAGCGCCATGAAAGTCGAAGTCAATGCCCAGCGCGTAACTCTCAATGTGCCAAATGTTCAAAAATCGGACATTTTGCATCTGTGTGTCACTCAGCGTCAAACCCTCACAAATCGAAACAAAACCCAAGGCGTCACCGCAATAAAGTTCATGAGTTAGATACGGATGAAACCACTGATTCTTTCAATGATCTTTTTGTAGGATCAATCGAAACCCAGTCCGATAAAAAACCAGTGGATAGTGTTCATTCAGCATCCGAGATAATTCGAAAATTCGCAGTCACTACAAAGCCATTCCACAAACAGTATGCATCCATTCAGTGTAAGCTCGATACTGGTGCTGCAACCAATGTGATACCAAAGTCAGAGTATCGCAGACTATTCCCGCCAAATCATAACCTGACTCCGCCAACCGCAAAACTTGTTGCTTATGGAGGCACAGAAATCGCAAATCATGGTTCATGTACGCTTTACCTGAGACACAATGGCAAGAAGGAACCTATCATCTTTGATGTAACTGATTCAGGTGGGACTATAATCGGTCTCAAGGATTGCCAGACCCTTGACCTTATACGTGTCACTTGCGAAATCAAACCGAAACATCACAAACCACTCACAAAGGAATATGTTGTAACTGACTACAAAGATGTATTCACCGGGATCGGTTCATTTCCTGGTGAACCTTATCATATCGAACTAAAGGACAGTGCTACACCAACCATACACCCGCCACGCGCTGTTGGAATTCATCTTCAAGATGGATTCAAATCTGAGCTGGAGAGAATGGAATCTCTCGACATACTAGCAAAGGTAGAGGAACCGACCGAATGGGTCAACTCATTTGTCATCGTCGACAAAGGTCACGGAAAAGGCCTACGAATCTGCCTTGATCCGCGCGATCTTAATGAAGCAATCAAGCGTGAACATTACTACACTCGTACGATAGACGACATAGCACCTAAACTTGCCGGTGCCACCCATTTCTCAGTCGTTGATGCCCGTTCAGGGTATTGGATGGTACGATTGGACGAGCAATCATCGCTGCTGACTACTTTCAGCACACCTTTTGGTCGCTATCGCTATAAACGCCTTCCTTTTGGCCTCATTGTAAGCCAAGACATTTTTCAGAGGAAAATGGATGAGACCTTTGGTGACTTAGCGGGCGTAACAGGTATCGCCGACGATATCTTTGTGTTCGGAGCTGGTGAAAAGGGACATGATAACAACTTCATTGAACTGTTAGAATGTGCCAGAGAGAACAATGTCAAATTCAATCTGGATAAACTGCAATTCAAGATTCCAGAGACCAAATTCTTCGGTCACCAGTGGACAGCTACTGGTATGAAGCCTGATCCAGCGAAAGTCAGCGCAATCACCGAAATGTCGCCGCCAACATGCATACAAGACCTACAATCATACTTAGGTCTAGTAAACTACCTAAATCGTTTCAATGCTAGTATCGCAACCATTGCTGCTCCACTTCGCGATTTGACTAAGAAAGAAATCAGCTGGCAATGGAACCCTGAGCATCAAGCCGCCTTTGATAAACTCAAGGGCATCATCATTTCTGCTGATGCTTTAGCATACTTCGATCCGAAGAAGCCAAGTGTGCTGCAAACAGACGCATCACTCCGTGGGCTAGGTGCTGTGTTGATGCAGGATGAAAAGCCTGTATGTTATGCGTCCAGGACACTTTCAGAGACTGAACAAAATTACAGTAACATCGAACGAGAACTACTCGGAGTAGTGTGGTCTTTAGAAAGATTCAACCATTATGTGTACGGCAAACATGTAATCGTCCAAACGGACCATAAACCAATCGTTGCCGCTGCAAAGAAGCCGATATCGAAATGCAGTCCACGACTACAACGGTTACTTTTGCGCATGTCAAAGTATGACGTAGCAGTTGAATATCTTCCTGGAAAGAAAAACGTGATCGCTGACCCCCTATCAAGGGTTGATCCAAACCGTGAGTTGAATTCGCCAGATTTCAAGGAAATTCCCGATATACCGGTTAATCTCATTACGCGAAACCATAATGCGACAGACACTGACAATCTAGAAAAAATTCGCCACCATACTAAATCTGACAACAACCTTCAAATCCTGAAAGCCCTTGTTGTAGAAGGATGGCCTGAAACCAGAGATGGTTGCCCAGCAGAGGCAATTGACTATTTCAACTATCGTGAAGATGTTAGTGTTGAAGACGGACTTCTATTCAAATGCGATCGAATCATTATACCGAACTCTCTCCGAAAGGACATTCTGAAAGCAGTCCACCAAGGACATCAAGGCATTGAAAAATGCATTCTCCGCGCGAAACAATCAGTGTTTTGGCCCGGACTGACAAATGAAATCAAGCAACTAGTGTCACAGTGTAGCATTTGCCAAGCGCATCAGAACAAGCAACAACGTGAGCCATTGAAACCGCATAGTATCGCACAATATCCCTGGCAGAGGCTTGCTTCAGATTTGTTTGAGCACAATCAAGTGCATTACTTGCTATACGTGGACTACTATTCCAAGTTTCCAGTGGTAAGACGACTAGGAAAGTCACTTAGTTCAGAGACAGTAATCGCATTTACCAAGTCTGTAATTTGCGAATACGGAATACCAGAAGAACTTGTGTCTGACAATGGTCCACAATATGATAGCTACGCATTCAAATCATTCTGCGCTTCTTACGGAATAAAACACACAACAAGCAGTCCTCACTATGCCCAGAGCAACGGCATGGTAGAAAGGTGTGTACAGACTGTGAAAAAACTCATCCTTAAAGCACTAGATGCAGGTGAAGACGCTAATATCGCCTTACTGAACTATAGAACAACACCCGTCTCGAGTAACATCGCTAGTCCTGCGAAACTACTCATGAGCCGGGAGCCGAGAACGACATTGCCGATGAAGAGATCACTCCATCAGTGTAGACCTACTGATAATGACAGTACTAAGGAGGCTTTACAGCACCGACAGGATCTACAGAAACACTACTACGACCAAAGAGCCAGAGCAGAACCGTTTCCTGAGCTACAAACCGGACAAAATATTCGCGTCCAAGACCCCAAGTCAGGAGTCTGGAACCCTGGTTATGTAACTGAGAAACTGTCAGAACCACGTTCATATACTGTGAAAACTGATAAGGGTACATACCGCCGCAACAGAAAATATTTGCGTGCAACCAATGAGCGATTCACAGATGAACAATTAAGTGAACCTGAGAACTTTGACATTGAAACCAATGAGTATCCGGGTGATATCACACCTCCAACTCAGCCTAAGAACACTGCTGAAAGCACTGATACTGGTAGTGGTGATAAGGTCTATCAGACTAGATCTGGTCGTTCAATTCGCAAACCAAGCAGATATGATAATTAAATTGTAAGATCAAATTGAGAACAATCAGAGACATTCTCAATCAGAGACAATGTTTTAGACAATTTTAGACTTTAGTAATGAAACAATTATATATATATAATCATTCATTCAATTAACGGTGTAAGATAGAATTAAACTGTTTTCTTATTTGCATAATATGTAATTCCATGCAATTTATACATGATGATGCCAAATGGCCACTTTATTTTGCTGGTATATTATCTTCTTCAGAGTTATGCCAGAATACTATTTCATATACTGTTATATACTATAATTGTTGTTACGACCAAGCATTCAGCAGATCTGGACTGATCACCCAACTGTGTGAAACTTTGCTTTTTATATTTTTATATTCATAATTGTACTTAGCTATAGGATAATCAACTTCAAGTCAATCATCCCATTTCCAAGGAGGGAGATGTAACAGAATACCTTATTATTATGTTATGCTACAACAGAGACATCTCGTGTTAAGTAATGTATCTAACCTAATGTATTCATCTGATTAGCATATCAACATGGATGCTATTACTTGATACATCATACAGAACTTTGTACTATTTAGATTATCAATATATACTTTATAGGAACTTCTATTCTATTCCATTCTATTCTAACAACGAGACGACGTTGTTGACACACTTCAGCTTCGTAATCGATTGTACCCCACTTTATTGTGTTTTGTGTGGTGTTCCTATTCAATCAACGATGTAAGGCCTTATTATGTTGGTTTTAATTGAGAAGGTGCATTATAAGCGGCGTACGAAATACCGAAGCGGAGACAAAATGGCGGCATGTTGTTTACGCTATGTGCAATAATCTTGGAGCTCAATGACACTCAAGTACCCAATTTTCTGCTTAAAAAGTAGTCTGGTAGGCGATATTATCACTAGTTCGTTTCAGTGGTAGTCATAAGGTCTTTAGGGACTAAATTCAGAAATTAGTTCTTGAATATTTGGCGACATTTCTGTGAAAACGATATCGGAAGTGCATGCTCTGTTCGCGATGACATTGCCGATGTATTTTGAAGTGGAGAATTCCCACAGTATGTGCAGTGAATCGGCATGATTCTGTTCGCCTATCTATGTTTTAGTTCTACGATTCTTTCATGAGTAAAAAGTAGACATTCTAAGCAATACAATAATGTCACTCCCATAAAAATTGATTGGAAATTGAGGGAGCTACGGCATTCTCTTCGGCAACTGGCAGCGCTGAAAAAATACATTGCATACTGTACAATACCAAATGGCACATTTTAAAAAGCGCTCATTGGACAACGTAGGGAATCACCAGAAATGACGTCATCGCTGGTCTAAATAGAAAACTACGGTGGCGCAGTAGAGCACAAGAAAAGGTTGAGCATTAACTTCGTCATGCAAGCTTCAGCAACAAAACGATTTCTCATGAATAATTTATTTGATCATCATCAGCTTGTTTCCCCTGATAGAAAAAAAAATGATTTACAATTTCCATCAAAGTTTTCTATTTTGTGTATAGTCACATGTTATTTAACTGGCAAGGAGCCAAGCAGTTTTGAATATTCGCGGGAAAATACTTCGTACTTGTAAACGAGGCTATGACAATGAGTATCCTCATTCATGGCATAAACTTCATGTTTCGGTAAATATTTTCATACGATGATTTCACCCGAATTATGGTCAGGATTGAGGAATGAACAGTGGCATAATTATGTCAACCAAAAACATTGGTACCGTAGTGAACGCAAAAGGATATCAAATACCATGGAGCATGCCATTTTCATGCATAATGAACTAAACACCGGGAAGATATTAATGATATTAACTCAGCTGAGCGCCAGGCCCTTGGGCCTCTTGTTGGTATGTACGTTGGGGGTGACTAGAGGAGGGTTCCTTTTGAAAACCGGCTCGTTCTGATTCTCAATATGGTCAGCAGGGCAACGTGCTTGAAATCGGCTTCCGTCAATTTCGAGGAGAACGGCTTGGGGGATGGAAGCGATTCGAAATTAAATATGTCTCACATCCTCAAGATAGGTTTCCACAATTTTAATCTCCATATGCAAACTAGCCACTCCACTAAGCCAACTTCACCATTATCTCACCTTCAACCTTAATATGCTGAGGGGTTATGCTCGCTTTGCGATGCTATTTTTCCGCATTATAACCGCTTTATTAACATTTTGCAAGAGATCAATATTGACCCGTCATTGTTCGTTGATGGCCAAGAAAACGAATGATATATATTGATTTACACTTTGCCAGGAACCTAATTTTAGAAACGCCTCGAACTTAGGATTTATTTTTGTTTGTTGGTGGACAAATATGGTATAATGATTTCCTTAGTGTTGGCACCTGTTTTTGAACCGGGGTTTACATCCTTTCAGTCATACCGACTTTTGTTTGACCTATATACTATACTTGTAGCATGTTTCTTAACCAGGATGAATTAACAACTACCAAATATCTATTCGGTGAGCAAAATGGCCCTTGGCCATTTCATCCTTACTATGTGACCTAGATCATTCTAAACATGTATAAAGATTCTTTTAGATAAGTCCTACCTAAACGACCAACTACAGTCGGGATTCAATTACAAACGTGGCCTCTAGGGGGCAAAGTTTAAAAAATCATCAATGAAGTCAAAAGCACCTATCATGTTCGAGTCCATTTTTGCCTACCATAGCCATTATAAACGTCATTTTTCATAACAAGTTCTTCATGTTCTCCCTTCCATGTCGACAGGTGAGCACAATGGCCCTGGCTGTTTCATTTAGCTCACCTCCAGAGAGGTGAGCTTATATTATGTCGCAGCATCGGTGATCGTCATCGTTGTTGTCCGTTAGCAAGGCACATTAACTGGAGCTATCAACTTGAAACTTGGTTCATCCCCATGAAATAAAACATCGGCGACCAAAGTTCGGTCCAGCTCAAGTGCTATATCTCCCTAACTGAGGGCTCAATCATCACCTGATTGTTATATTGTAATGACGATACATTTTACTAAGCTATAGATATGGGAAACGAAGGGAAATTGGGTAGGACTATGAAGGGAAATACGAGGGTATTGAGAGTAATCTAATCTCTATAGCAAATGTCTAAAATGAAAGGCTCTGTGCGACTTGGATTTAATATTTTGTCTTAGCTGGCTATCTAAGTGATGTAGCCCCAGGGGTGCTTCATGTGAAAAAGTACTCTTGGCTATCTCGTGTATTATGCTAGCTAAAATCATGAAATTTTTTCTGTGGACACTTCTCATGAGTCTACATTACATAATACCAGAGTTTTTGATTTGACCTCCTCTTCAAGGTCACAGAGGTCAAATGGCCTAAATTGACCGTTATTATAAACTACTGATGCTGGAACTTTCATCATTGAGTTATACGATGGTCTTATAGTGCAATTGTGTGCTTTGGCACCGAAAGACCATCAGCCAAAAAGGTCCCTTTTTCTCACAAACAACTTCAGCTGTACAAACAACTTCAGCTGTAGAAACAACTTCAGCTGTACAAACAACTTCAGCTGTAGCTAATGAATGATGCGCATGGTTCACTAAGCTAACTTTACTATCATGTCACCTCCAACATGTGCGGGCTCTGGGTGTTGACATTGTTTCTCGAATCCTTTTTGTGAATTGGGCAGACCTCAGGAACTTTCCATGCCTTTGAACGAGTCCTGCAGCTAATGTTTCTGAAACAGTGCGGCTAGGGGGAGCTAGATTTGTACTTTGTTCCTTCGACACTCTCGGACTGATTTTATCTGGACCCAGGATCTGTCACTTTTTAGACTCCTTCGGCACTTTTCAACGTCTTTTACCTTGATTGTGATATCGTCCATCTTGCAGTGGCCCGGTCTATCCTTGTTATCGACTGTCTGGGGATCGAAAGCCGCGCCCTTTCAATGTCCTCTGTCACTTTCCTACCCTCGTATCTCAAGACTGGTATTTTCAGCTTTCTCTTACCTTTTTTTCTTGTGTAGGCCCGGAAATGCTTCAAATGGGCATCGCAAAGAATCTATGGCTATACAAGCCTCATACCCGTGTGAGGTCGTACGCGTTTATGGTACCTTCCTGGTGTTGATGCTGCTGGGTGGCTCCTCTCAGTTCTGCCGGGACTAGCCTGGAGAGGGCCACCACACCAGGTGATGCCTCATCTTGGTTTACCTCTCAGCTACTTGATCAATTAACAACTCATGATTCCTCATCATTCTTGTTTTAATCACTTGGCGTATGGTATATGGTACACTCTCTCATACAACAAATCCCATGTAGAACTAGTCTACGCCATTGCACAGACCCGACTCTCTCACACAACAAATCGTTGCTAGCTCGCCCCAATAATAAGTCAATACGTTATATAATATTCAATGGTGTGATCTGAGCCTGTAGGCCAACACATATTTTAACCCTTGTGGCAACCTGCCAACAACCCTGGGATTCCTGATACCTGTAATACGTTACATGCTAATGTGAGCTATATACTAAGCCATAGGCCTACATCGCAAACACCTAACCTTACACTTCCCCCCTACGGATAATTTTGCACCCGCAAAATGAGCAAGCAACATCTGCTCCTGATTACATGATACATGTATTCCCCCAACAAAAGTATTTCTACCCATTTCCTAAAATCTGCACATCCTGCTTTAAAATGTCATTGCTATTTCTCAAAATCAAAACCTTAAATTAAGCTCTAAAATAACACTGTCCTTGCAGATCTGTTCAACCTCTGGACTGCAATCATTCCTTTTTTCCTCTGTTTCATCTGGAGTACAATTACTTTCGTTTTCATCCACATATGAAATACCGTAACCCTCTGAGTACAAAATTTACCTTACTCCCATTTTTCTCAATATATAGATACCTGGAATACAATTATTCACTAAATCTATTTTCTCTCGGAGTACAATTACTCACTAAAACTTCACCTGAGCACAATTACTCACTAAAACTTCATCTGAGTACAATTACTCACTCAATAAAACTACATCTGAGCACAATTACTCACTAAAACGTCTTCCTCATGTCATTGAAATTATTCAAATTTCTCCATTCATTCTAACATGCATCCTAAAATATCATTAACACCCCTCCCCGCTACAAAAATGAGCTAGCAACACCTGCTCTAATTCAAGATACCACCTTGTCACCCAGCAAACTTTTGCTGACTATTTCATATAATCCACTTGCAAGTCCAACCAAAAGCTTATTATTTTCATAATTTTAAAAGTGCGATTTAAGAACACATTGTTCATAATTGTTCTGATTGGAGTGATTGCCTGGTCTTGTCTTGTATTAGTAAATCCCTCTGCTTGATTGGAGCACCGCGCTGGGGTTAGTGTCCTCTGCGAGTAGTTTGAAAATAAAGTCACAAATAAAACCCATAATACACGAATACAGTTCAGTACAGTTCCAGTTGAATATCTCCCGGGCGAGTGCTCCTTGTTAATTCTTAGGTGACGACATGTCTGTGCCTTTGACATATTTATGACGTCGCGTCACAATAAACAAAATTCCGTGCTATAACAAGAATGTGCAGGAGACTTGTTAATGTTAAGCAAAAATTACACTAGTTCATCGAGCACAATCCTTCAAAAACATTTAAAAGTTCCTGATGTAAACATCATCCATCATGGAAATATCACTATCATGACTATGGTACTTCCTTGCTCTGTTCACCGACGTGAATTCTTGGACTTGATAAAACGCTGTCCTCGGCAGTGTCCGGAACAATATTTCCCAAATGATTCTTTCTTCCGTTTTACATAACTTTCAGTGGACTATTCCGTGCAATAATAATGTCTAGTATAACCTTAGAACTAGAAACTCCTTTAATATTGTCCACTTGATTCCTTTCTGCTGGTCTTTCTGCACTCCCAAAGCCAAGCTCTCGTGTTGTAGTTGTTGTCCTGGCAATCAAATTTACTTTCATCTCTGTCAGCTCTTTATGATACACTGCAAATGTCTTGAATAGTGACCAAGTATAGTGCTATCATAGACTATAGCTTCTAATGATCTGTTTTGTACAACAGAAACCGTTCACGTATATTTCCAGATGAGGATTTTTGGCTCACCGTAGGGGAGTCTATACAACACCGCAGTGTCCGTCGTCGTCGTCCGTCGTATCCTATTTCTAAAACAGTGGCACGTTTCTTAACCGCTAGGGCTATGGACTCGAAACTTATGTTTGCATGACCCCCTAGGTCAGATGACCTTTGACACTGAATTTCGGTCCAGTCTGATTCTTGACTTGGCCACTAGGGGGCCAAAACTGAAAACATAAATAGTGTGATATCTCACTTATTACTGATTAGTTTTTAGTAAAAGTTTTATGGTAGATACTCTTAGCAAGGATACATCACATATGATACTGGGTTTTGATTTGATGTACTTGTCAAGGTCACAGAGGTCAAATGGCGTAAATTGGCCATTTGAGCGTAACTGTGGCACGTTTCTTTACCAATAAAGCGATGAACTTGAAATTTGGTACACATGACTCCCTACATCATACAAGGAGGATACCGCGGTGACGTCACGGCTTTTCCAAGATGGCGCTGCATATTGTAAACAAACTCGATCCACGGCCAAGGGAAAATCAAGTCATCAAAAAAGTTAGATTTTTCGCATCAAATCAGAGTTATTAGTACTTTTCTGCTATGAAATAAGTCTTCAGACAATAAGCTATCATTTGAATAATGAAAAGTGCTGTTTTGATGGGGAAAAATAGGGTTTTTTAAACCAAATAGCCGGGCACCGATCTTCCAAAATTAGCGATGGTTTCAAAACAGTCTCCCAGATATGGGGCTTCTAAGTCAAAATAATAACAAACTCAACTGCATCTCTACTGTATATTGCGTAGTGCATTGCCTAGTGTATTTTGTAGTGTATTTTAGCGGAGACATTATTTCTGCACTTTGGCCACGCCAAACGTCTTTTTTATTCGTGGAAGTTAATCTGCTCTGTAAATTTTATTTTACACAGGAAGAATCCATACTAGGTATTGCAATATTTCATGTCTATTGGTGTTTTGTGTACAGGAGCGCACCAGACAGTGAGACGTGAAGATGTGTTCAGTGCTGGTGCTGTCAGTAGACTGAATCTGATTGGCCATAGCGATCACTAATATGGGTCGGGATCACGTGATGTGACGTCACCGCGGTATCCTCCTTGTACATCATATAACCTCTGACACCGAATTTCGGTCTGATCTGATTCTCGACTTGGCCAACAGGGGCCAAAACTAAAAAAAGTAAAAAGTGCAATATCTCGCTTAGTAGTGACTTGTTTTCAATTTTATTTTTATGGTAGCTACTCAGAGCAAGGATACATCACATATCCTTCGGGTTTTTGATTTGACCTTATTTTCAAGGTCACAGAGGTCAAATGGTGTTAATTAACCATTTGTGTGTAACTATGGCACGTTTCTTAACCACTAAAGCTATGAACTTTAAACTTCGTACACATGACCCCCTTGGTCAGATGACCTGTGTCACTGATTTTCAGTCCGGTCTGATACTTAACTTGGCCACCAGGGGGCCAAAACCAAAAATTTTAGAAATAGTGCCATATCTCGCTTATTACTGATTAGTTTTTGGTAAAAGTTTTATGGTAGATACTCTTAGCATGGATACATCACATATGATACAGGTTTTTGATTCGACGCACTTGTCAAGGTCACAGAGGTCAAATGGCGTAAATTGACCATTTGAGCGCAACTGTGGCAAGTTTGTTAACCCCTAAGGCTATGAACGTGAGACTTTGTACAAAGGACCCCCTAGGTCAGCTGGCCTCTGACCCTGAATTTCAGGCCGGTCTGCTTCTCAACTTGGCCACCAGGGGGCCAAAAGTGAAAACCTAGAAAGTGTGATATCTCGCTTATTAGTGATTCGTTTTCAATAACATTTTTATGGTAGGCTCTCCTAGCAAGGATACATCACATATCATATGAGTTTTTGATTTGACCTGCTTTTCAAGGTCACAGAGGTCAAATGGCGTAAATTGCACGTTTCTTAACCACTAAAGCTATGAACTTGAAATCTGGTACACATGACTCCCTACGTCAATGACTCCCTACGTCATGTAACCTCGGACACCAAATTTCGATCTGATCTGGTACTCAACTTGGCCACCAGGAGGCCAAAAGTAAAATAGGTAAAAAGTGCAATATCTCGTTTATTAGTGACTTGTTTTTGATGATATTCTTATGGTACTTATTCCAAGCAACGATACATCACATGTCATACCGACTTTGGTTTGACCTATGTACTATACATGTTCAATGTTTCTTAACCTGGATGAATTCCAAAGCACCAAATATCTATATGCTGAGCACAATGGCCCCTGGCTGTTTTTTTTTCTCTTTTCTTCTCTAGTCTATACAACTATATAGTATGTCTCTCCACACTGTCACTTTAAATGATAAGTTCATCACAATTTCAATTAGCAAATTTGCAAACTTGATGCTCTGATGTTCGGCTTTATCGTTATCAGTATATCTCCTCACCAGTCGACATCGGTGTTCCCGCAGGCACTTGGGCAAGACCAGCGAGTGTAACAGACATTTTTCTCAACAATACAAAACAAAACCAATGATTGATCTGTCAAAATAAATGGAACCTTATGACTGTCACCCCAAGCCTATGGTTAATGGAAATCACATTATAACCCAATTGTTGACACAAGTTAAGGACTGATCTAGTGATTGATACAATTTTTCTGGTGGTCTCACCAGGTGGAGTGGGTCGAGTACGATTTGTTCCTTTTTCTGCCCTTCATCAGTATGTTCTGTTATTGCTTTGTTTTCAACTTCATCCTCAAATTTTCGCGTTTTCTTAATTCGATATGTAACTCTATGTCCCATAATTTCATTTTGTTTTACTGCTTCGATTAAATCAGTTCCTAATCCGTTATTGTCTGCTTCCATTACAATTTGTATTTTATTTCCTAACTTAAGACTCTCGTTTATAGCGGTACACTTTTGTGGCTGAACATTGTCCCTAAGAACCACATCAGTTTTCCCTTGAGTACTGTTCTCCAAGTGCTGCCTTATAATTTTCACTAATCCAATTTTATAACAATATTTCCTTAAATAGTCAAATAGCCTGACTACATCATCACTGTTATGGAGCAAATTCAATAAGAACACAGAATGTAATGAATAGACACTGATGAATAAAAGGATCTGATATCCCTTCTCAATTGCTATAATTATCGACAACAATATCAACAAATTTAACCCAATGGTCAATATTTTCTCTACATATTTTCTCAACTTGTCAATTCTACTGCTCCAATGGCTTCTCTCAGTTTCTAATATTTTGCATTTTTCTTTGTCATTATTGTCATCATCTTCCTGTGTTTGAATTCCACACCCAGGGATATGCCTATCCGGATGCGTCTCCACAGTCTGTGGCACATTGACAAACGCTATGTTTGACAGTATGTTGCCACTTTGATCATCATCAGGTTCTGGTCTGCTATTCTGTTCGTGTAATTAGACCATATCCACAACTCCGTGGATATGGTCTATTGTTTTTACTGAGCCGATCGCCAGGACCCGAGGGATGTGGTTTTCGACACGTATCTCCGAAACTGCCGCACGGAACGACCTGAAATTTGGTTAGGTTACGTTTCATAACCTGCTAACGAACAACGTGTACTTTATTTTTGCAGCCGTTGCTTACTTTTTTAGTTTTCGGGTGATTTTTGATGGAAATCGCCGGTTCTGAACCGTTCCGGTAATAGCACTGCCTCCCGCGTTTTTACCGATTAGGCAAGTTGCTCAACGTTGATCTGTCCCGACCTGAACAGGTGGGAGGATATTCGCTACATGGAAGAGCCAACAGACATTTCGTCTACGCATTCTAGACTGGGTGAGTGTGATTTTTTCGTGATTGTAATCGCCCTCAAATTTGTGTTGAAACACTGCATCAGACAAAATTAACTCATCAGAGGTCAAGAAAAAGATCTTAAGAATATATATTCGCTGTTAGTTTGGGTGATTATAGGGAGCACGTCCATCTTTTGAGGCAAACTTGTCATCCGAAAGTTTCCAGATCCCCGCAATGGCGGATATACATTCATCAAAAAAATTACGAATTCGGGCAAGTTTCATCAAACTGTGCGCCTTAAACACCTAAGAATGTCTCAAAATCCCCCAGACTCTACACATGAGATATACCTTCACTGAAAATAATTGCTAAAACCTCGCTTAACGTGTCGCGAGTGCTGAAAGCAACAGTTTTGGAGATCGTTTTTCTGTACATCCTGCTCACTCCTGTAGAAATGTACAGTAAAGCACGTATACACGTGCAGTGTAAATGGACACACGAATGTACACACCTTCTGAAAATATTGTCAGCAAAGGTGATAAGTGTTTGTTCTGAATTATGACAATGAAATTCATAGACTATTAGCAGGTAGTCAGTGTCTGTTGGTCTGAATAATGATGATAAAACTTCTGGTGAAGTTAAAATATTTCCTCGCTCTGTTTTACAGCCTGACGCAGTGACGGGGATGATCAGCATCTGTTCTGTTCTGCGACCGCATCAGTCACGGATATAGGAGCCTTGACCACGAGGAGCTGATGAGGCAAAGTCGTATAACCGTCTTAACCTTGACATCGGTGCAGTGCTGAATTTGCCGTCCGAAGACAAACCAGTATAATATTCCAGCCGTATTTCGTTCTTTTCACTGTAATACTTTTACTTAAAAAGACTGAATAAATAAACCTACTGTGGCAGTTAGTTTAAAAATATATTATTGCATTTTACGTTTTTACTCTTAGTGCTGATCGGTCATACCCCTTGGGCCTGGCCGTAACCTTGCATACTGGTTGTCTCGATGCCGTATGCTATGACCATGTATATATCTACTGGACTGGTTTGTTGCACCATGTCGAAGGAATGTTATGTAGAGATCAAGACATTTCCCTCACATCACAATCTACACCTCAAAAGAATGGTTGTAAAAATCCTTGCCATGATTCCCGGTTGCCCCTATGTTGTGACCATGCATGCATCAATGGCCTGGGATGTTGCAACCTACACTTCAAAGGAATGCGAAGTCTAAATCACATTTATTTTTTGTCCCCAGGTTGTGACTTTCCTAACAGCAATTGCAGACCATATCCCTGGTGATAGTGTTTTGTCATCTTAAAAATGAGCACCAGGACAAAGCACCAAAAACCTGCCACTTAAGATCAGATCAGAAGTTACCTACGTGGTGCCAGTACCCACAAGTGCATGATTGACACCTAGATCATTTGAAGAAAAAATTGGCAGCAGAACCATGTGTGCATGGAGGGAGGTATTATAATATAAATACTGTGGAGACGCAATGTATTATTGGTCGTCCCAACATTGGGAGCTTTCATCCCCACCAGCCATATCAGATGGCCAACTGGTTTCCCTCACTCGACCAGAAAACTCATCAAAAGATACGAAAGATGTTGAGATTCAGATTACATTTGCTTGTTGTCTGCTGGATTCTGACCATCCATATGCTGAGTTGTTGCAGTCCCAGAACCATCGCTAATTCTAGTGTTTATGATGCACCTACTGTCACAACCTAATTCAGCTGGTTATTCAGGGTTATTTGCCTCTGATTTATCTGGTTATATCCTGGTGCAAACCTAATTTCTCAACATGACAAAATACTTTCACCAGGGATGTGGTCTGCAATTTGCTGTTAGGCGAATTGCCCAATACTAGTATATTAGTTGAATCATCCACATAGTTTTCGTCATTGCCCATCATGTAACTTAGGGAGTCTTCTACACTTTTACGATCAACCATATCATTTGAACAAGTTTCAACCAACTCTGGTTTTGGAACGTCAATATGGCTATTGTTTATTCCTCCAATTTTACCAGTTAAATGACCAAGTTCTAACATGTCCCTATCTGTCATGGAACAAGGGGGGTCAGTCTCAGTAGCACATGCCATATTATGAACAACATTCAAACCAGGCACCATGCCCAAGATAGATTTGTTCTCCAAGTTTGGTTTTTCTAAAATGGGAGTGGTCCTTCCATTCAGTTTTAATGGTTTTGCAAATTCTTTGCGTTGGATTGTGCTACTTCTACTCAGCGTATATGTTTTCCTAAATTCTCCTTTATTTTGCTCTAAATGATTGTAATGATAATTCTCATTTGGTTTGTTTCTTTTCTCTGCCAAATAAGATAGGCCTATTTTTAGTTGGACAACAGAATTTCCTTTCAGACTGCATGTAACTTCTCCCCCCTTGAAATGTCTGAACAGCAGGCTCTGTGATGGCGCCTAACCTGGGTTAATATCAATGTCAGCTTCTCTTGAAATAAAAGACGAATCTTGGTTAGTGTAATGAGGATGTCGTTATCCTTTATTTCTCTTGCTTTGGACGCTCTTACTCATTCTTCTACAATCTCACGAGTTCTCACTCACGTAAAAACCGAAATAATACGAAATAGGGACTCATAAGTCCAACAGCAAACACAAACTGGTAAATGAATGCAAACATCTATACATGGGCTGACCGTACAGTGGAGCCACCTGGTGTTAAAACTCCAAACTAATTAAGAGCACGCTCTACACTTCAATTCAATTCAATTCAAATAAGACTTATATAGCGCAATTATCCAATAACGTATGATTGCTCGGCTGCGCTTTGAAAACAAAGTCACCATAATCTCGACTTCAGCACCTTTTTGAATGTGCTCACAGTTGGAGCATTTCGCACGTTTTTCACTTCACACAGGAAATTACCCACAAAAAGGGTCGGACACTTTAAAGTTAACCTTTAACAACTCAAAACAATCCCCAAGGATTGTACTGAACACCTTACATAAGATCTTCCGACGACCATAAAGCACTTGGACAGCTTCCAAGATGAAAAGTTCCGAACCAGGGGGAAAACCCGAACGGATTCCACCGCTGCCCTTCAAAGCCAAATTATGGCATCACCGGGCCTTTACACACAAAACTTGTTATCACTTTTAAATCTTTGTGTTTCATTCTACAATTACCTCTGTCCTGGGGTTCGAATGCTTAAATATACATTGATTGATCAAGGATTTAAGGTGGTAAAGAAACCTATCTCATTGTGTGTCAAATGTCGGAAATGGCAAAATGCGCTGAACCACACATGCGCAGCAGGAAGTAAAACCAACCTACGGTGTCCCACAAGGGCTATGCCCAACTTAATATACAAATGTCCTACGGGGGCCTGGATGGCCGTCACAGGCTCATTGTCCAGAAAAGCAACTGAGGATGCTGTTTGAATTGCTTGTGGCTCTTCCACTTTTTCCAAATTCAAATTTTCAATAGTTTCCGCCAAGAAAGCATATTCTCGAGCTTTCCAGTAATCTTCTGGTTGTTTGGCTATCACAAACTTCCTCAAGTTTTCTTTTAATATAAAAATGAAATCCACTCTGCGGTCACGATCAGACTTCTGAAGTCTATCGCTTAAGCTGTAAAATTTGTCCGCAAAGGCTTCCACAGATTGATCCAAGTCTTGTTGTAATAGCCAATACGCGTGTGTCAAAGATAACCGGTATTCTGGAGAATCAATTTTCTCTTGAAGGCTTCTTCTAATTTCAAATAATTCGTTTGCTGTTCAGAATTCAATGTTCCAAAAAACTTCAGAGCTTGCCCCTGTTAATACAGTGGAAAAGCACAACATTTTTGGTGGTTGTCCCATTGGCAAAATTTTGCATAACATTCGGATTTGTTTAGAAAATAAATGACATTGTCTTCAGGGAATTTCTGAGTTCCTTCGAAGTGATCAGGTCCCATTGTATTTCTGAGATCAATCAAATGCCATTTTGCAGGATGTGAAAAATTAACTGTTACTCACTTGACTGACTTGCTTGGCTGTAGGCGTGGTTCTTTTTTTTGTTGATCTGATACCTGGGTTCCAACACCACTGTGAGGTCGTACGCGTTTATGGTACTTTCCTGGTGTTGATGCTGCCGAGTGGCTCCTCTCAGTTCTGCGGGGACTAGCTGGGAGAGGGCCACCACACCAGGTGATGCCTCATCTTGGTTTACCTCTCAGCTACTTGATCAATCAACAACTCATGATTCCTCATCATTCTTGTTTTAATCACTTGGCGTATGGTATATGGTACACTCGCTAGCTCGCCCCAATAATAAGTCACTATGTTATATAATATTCAATGGTGTGATCTGAACATGTAGGCCAACACATATTTTAACCCTTGTGGCAACCTGCCAACAACCTTGGGATTCTTGATACCTGCAATACGTTACATGCTAATGTGAGCTATGTACTAAACCATAGGCCTACATCGCAAACACCTTACCGTACACTCGCGTGCAGCTGCCCGTGTTTCCATCCAAGCCTCTCTCCTAGCTTGTTAGTACTCGATAAAGTCCTGCCCGTCCTTTGTTTTTTATCAGCAGGTATCTTCTGAAGGCCTCCTTTTTCCTCCTCACTTTCTTAAGTGCAGCAGGGATAACCAACAGTGGTTTCCTTTTCTTGTCTGGTTGAGTGGTCTTTCTTAAACTTTGGGTGTATCTCATTGTCACTCGCTCAATTTCCTCTTTCAACATTGACCATGCTGTGTCAACATCAGTGGCCCTTACAATCTCAACTAGCTCATTTGAGTTCACTGATTTTTTTGCTCATTGCTCCATAGTCCGCTTTGTCAAAGTTTAGGGAGGAACAAAAATTCTTACCTTACGGTGTCATCACAATAGGTATCCCATTAGAAATCTTTGAATTCCCTTCGTTTCACCTATAATTCCGAATTTTCGCACCAGCAATTCGAAAGGTGGTACTCAGATCGATCGTCTGCTGCCAAATAAATGCATGCTTCCTACTGCAAATTTTGGCGCAAATCGCTTGTGAACACGCTCGCGACGAAGACACTATCTTCAATTCATGTTTTTTATCTGCATAAATATAGGTCTCTTTGGCCAAATTTGACATGTTGTGTTTGTTTAGGGTTCAGGATTAAAGTCTGCACGCGAATATTCACTGCGCGAATCGGGGCAAAAATTCGCCTGGTCGAATATCGCCACACTCATTCACCTCCAAATCGCTGCCTGCTTCGGCGATTCTATTATGATCAGGCGAAAATTCAGACTGAATGATAATCGCAGGCGAAAATCTATCAATAATCGCGCCTTATTCGCTCTCACCAACCATCGGAATGGAGGAAATATTGCATGTGTTGTAGTATATGAATTGTGACATCAGCTGATAGCAGACCAAACAAAAACACCAACTGGAATTCCCGGTCAACCTGACTCCAGTAATCAAATACATCGCATCTATCCACAAGGAGCTACACAAATTCGGCACAGAGGTTTGAGGTTGTTAGTATTATGGTATGCATTCCGAAGGATTGTGGCGGAATGTACCGAATCATACAGCTAATCATAGTGAGGCTTATATTTTCGAGTCTCAGCCAACCAATCAAGATCGTTGTAGTATCCGGTCATCCTAAACAGCATCCACCAGGTTTAAAGTCGGTTATAAAGTCATCAAAACAAAATTTAGCAGCCATAAACGAAATATACCATAAAAAACAAATTTCATGAAAATTTCATGACTATTGGGTGTAAAATAAGGGAGATTTTGTCTAAAATCACAGGGCTTCTGTTGTATTCGGAAGCCCTATCATTGTATTGGGAAGCCCTATCCTCCAAGTCAAATCCAACATGACCACCGTCTGGGTGGTGGACGCTGATACATTTTAGACAACAACTTGCTAATCTAGCACACAAATGTCTTGAAACAATTAGGAAATGTCCTGCTTATTTCGTTTATGACCATTAGATTTTACTTTGATGACTTTAAGTATGTTTTTAAACTTGGTGGACACTGGTGGACGCTGTTTTACTATACAGCGTCCACCGATTTGTTTACGTCCGTTGATCCGATTTGGTTATGTCTCGTGACTGCACTTTTCCGCTGATAAAACAAGGTGAAAGTCGTTGCAAAATCATGCCGAATATCGGTCAAGCATGCAAGAGCCACCAATTTTGTAAAATCGCTCCATTTTGCCTGGAGCGATTTTTGGGGTGAAAAATAGAAGAATAGGCGCGATTGTGGGCGAATTCGGCATCTGACATATCAGCAATTTTATGTAATTGCCACGCATTCGCTGGTCAATTTTCAGACAGATTTTGCAGGCGAAATACTGTGGGGTGAATTTTGCCGGCGAATATCGCATGCGGACTTAGGATGTGATCGCTAGGGCCACAAGATATAGAAATATAAAAGAAAGAAAGAAAAAAATTATTAATTTTTTTTCCCCCAGAAATCGGCAAAAAAAGTGCGTTTTTGACACATTTTGGTGGATTTTACCCAAAAACGAACCCGAGTATACACCCCCAACTAGAATCACCTGAAAGGACTGAAAATATCCAAGAAACCTTTTCTTTACACCAACATGATAGGAAGAGTTGTTTCTTCATGACAAGCCTTCAAAAACTAGGTATTGAAAACAGCAAATTTCCCCAAACAAAATTGGCCTAGGGTAGAATTTTTTTTTCAATTGACTCCCTAAGAGTTTACCCAGATGTGCACCATAGTCAATTTCAACAACAATGTCCTCATGCCTCGTCAGAATAAGCTCTGTCTTTCTTATCAAGAAGTGATATTTGTGAACTTTTCTTCCCATGTATTATTAGTTTTGTTACGCACACATGTATAATGTGTGGTGATGAAAAAACATTAACTCATTGAGATCGCGTCCTTTTTTAACCACTTAACTGTGCAGGACGAGATATCTCGTCATGCACGTGTGCACCGCTATTGGGTACGACGAGATATCTCGTCATACTGTTGTACCTTATTTTCTAGTAGTCATATCAGTTCTATGCAACACCATGATCGTCAATGGGGATTCCCGATGTTCGTCGATGTTTAGTCTCAAGTTTTATTGAGGTGTGGCAGCACTGTCGGCGATTTCCCGAAAATGGGAGCGCCACAAAAGGTGAGGCGTGTTCTGGGTGTCAATTTTTTGGATCAGTGATGGTAATGGCGGGCATTTGCTAGGTGGTCGCCGTGGCAACCAAGTTCAAGCGCGCGTAATTCAAAATCAACCTCCTTGGACAGAAAATGGACAGCGTCGTGACAAGTTTCAGTTTACTGCTGTACCAGGGTTGAAGGTAATGTTGCCGATAAGGATGATGCAGTGCAGTACTTTGAACTGTTTTTTGATGATGACATTTTAGCAGTTATTGTAAAACACCCAAAATGGTAAAAAATGAGACTTTATTGCCTAAAACACAAGTAGACATACTATTTTACATGTTTCTGGAGTAAATCTAGCAAAGAAATGGCCAGAAATTACAAGGCATTGTGTTACAAGGTGAATAAAACATACTTACTGAAAAAAATGGTATTTTTCGCCTAATTAATCCCCCACTGGGGGTGGGTTAATGGAAAAAAAATTCCACAGTTAAGTGGTTAATGTCGCAATACCAGGAACGTGTAATTTTTCTTGAAAGATACTGTTTTCAACAGAAATAAAAAAATAAAACCAATCATCAAAGCTACATGCAGTATTAGCTATGCTGGCTTTGCAGCATAGCTGTAATTGGCAGTAATTGGCAGATTTTAAGCTGAAAATTGTCGTTTGCTCAAAACTGGCAAAACGACCTCGATCTTACCTGTCTCTGTAAGTTACTGAACGTGCTAGCAATAAGGCATTGCCCTAAGGCATTGCAGCCGAGGCTGATAATGTGATGGTCGTTTTGCAAATGTATATGGAGTGGGCACGTTCATTTCAAAACATAGAACTTTTCTAATCTTAATTTGTCATAACGAGCAGTCAGAAAGTGGTATTTCCCAATATTTTGATTCTCTATGTCAGTATGCCTTCGAAACTGATCGTTTTGTTGGGTTATTTTGTCTATTTCTAATTGATATTGCCGATAAAAGACACGTAGAGAAACTCAGATTCATGCGCTCAGTTCCTCTACGTAGACGTTTTGACAGAAAACCAA
Organism: Lineus longissimus; assembly: GCF_910592395.1. NCBI lineage: Eukaryota > Metazoa > Nemertea > Pilidiophora > Heteronemertea > Lineidae > Lineus > Lineus longissimus. The sequence goes on along the minus strand of NC_088309.1, from coordinate 14,150,939 downwards.
GGTGAGTTTTCTCCGTATTTTCCTCGGTACAATTGGCCATGACAACTGTTAATTGAAAATTCATAGTATAGGATAACTCCTGTAGGTTGTTTACATAGGAAGTGTTACTGTTTTTGGCATTCTGTCTCGTTAAATTTGCTCAGTCATTGAGTCGATGTGGAAGATCAAAATACACATGAACGCCATGAACATTTTATACACAAAACGGTGTTGCAAAAATATTTCCCCAATCATCAGAATCAAATAATTGTATTACTTCACCATTATCTATTACACATTGATAAAACAATTACAGGAGAATAACTTTGAAATCCAGACAAAAAATTTGTTATAAGAATAGCCTCTTTGTATTTATAAATATTATAGACGTAATCGAAACAAACCCGAGTTATGAGTCGAATGCTAGATAAATATGGCAGACCTCTTCACAGGAAGTTGACGTTTTCTCTTGTTTCTTGTCAAAATAACAATGATGTCGTAGAACTTTGATAGCGACACTGGTCAGAGTACACAAAGAATAGCGACGAAGTAGTCTGCTGGAATTGCGAAGGAGTTGCATGAACTGGGCCTACATTTAACATTATTTACCATACATTACACACCTGATACCAGCATATGTGCAGGGAAGTAAAGTATGCATTGCAAGCCATGTGTCCAAACTCTACCAGGTGAACTTTAGTACATAAGGGTGAACTTTTTCAAATTTTACTTTTATAAGTTCCTCTGTGATTTAGGACCAGGCCAATTGTATTTTATCCCCCCCCCCCCCTCTAGTTCACTTATTTTGCCCACAAGTTTTGATCTTTTTTGTACACTTATGTTTTACCATACCACCAACATGAACAGCGAACCATACAGCACAGGGTTGTATATCCTCTCACGGTTTCGCCTATCAGCACAAGACTACTTTTATGGTGCAAAAGTTATCTTAAGTTTTACAAATCAGAATCACTTGATGAACTTATATTTTCCCAATTGTATGATTCCTTCCCACACAACTTAGCCTTGTTCTAGGGCAGGTTCTAACACAAGTCCAATTCTAAATCTCAATCACCAACAAGTCTTTGTCTCTTAGCCATGAGCAAAGCCCTGAATAGCCTGAAACAATATCCTACTTATGTGTAGGACCATTATGTCAGGTGTTGAAGTGGGCTGAATGACAGACCCAACTATCAGGCTTTATGAGTTCTTGTCGTCCTATAGGTCGATGGAATCCCTATAGTCGACTAAGCAGAGAGAAAATATGTTACAACGAATGGAGTATGGATTCTGTGGTCTTTTTATAAGGTTACTCACGGTTTTTCCAGATCAAAAATGACAACAGTTAAGACAAATCTGAATTGCGTCTGGTCGTTCCAAAAACCAAATCCAAGAGCCCCTGGTTTTGTTACCCAGCCAAAATCTAAAACATTCGCAGCCCTCACCCCAAACCTGACCAATCACTGAACCACTTCCAGGTCAGCTGATCCCAACCCTGGACATTTAAGGCTTAATATTTAAAACTACTCTGGATCACAGCCAGGCCTTGACTTTGACTCACCTGTGATCCTTTTAGAGAAGTGAACCACAAAACCCCTTTTTAAAAACCTAAACATCATATTTATTATGTCTTTGTCTATCATTCTCACGTTCAGGTGAAGCAAGTTAGTTGGTTTAATCATATCTCAATTTCTATAGAAAGACTAGAGTGCATATTGCCTTAGTCATTGTTTTAAGCTAGAACCGGCTTGAGCCAGAACCAGCTTATGGGTGTTTCGGATGGATCGCCATTAATATTATCATTATATGTAACAATTCAAACTCTGTATGTCTGGAACCATTTAGGGTTTCCAAGGACGCAGATTGCTAGCCTCAATCTGGTACACGTTTCTGATTGGTTCTGGTCACCCAAGGCTGGACCCTGGAAGTTCTAAATGTGCCTTACGTTGTTTCTTATTGGCCAAAGAATTCCTCTGGGCACGCTTTAAGACCCAGCGCTTCAGTTGAGAAGTCACTCTAGAATACTTTGACAATTATAAGCAACTGCCTAAGACGACATTTGAACTTCACTTTATTCCTTGAACCTTTCAGGTAAGTGTTGAAACTTTTGTAAATTCATCTTTTTGCTTGTGAAGTATGTGTATCAACTTTATTAAGAACAACTCTCTTGATGTCAGGTTAAAGGGTAACTCGTGTTAAATTTCACCATATAATGTTTTAGCTGTTTTTGACAAATGACTACGTCACTTTCTCATAAATCAGTAAGGTTTTCGAATCGAAATGCACATTGATGGTTTAATCCCACCCGGACGACTCGCTTCGATGCCGTTTTCGTTGATGACGTCACAACATGAACATTTTTGCGGTCGCGGTGGTTTACATTCAGCGATTTTATAATAAATCTAATCAAAAATGGAAAATTTCAGCTTTACATTTGTGATCAACAATTGAAAATGGACGTATTTCCGAAAAGTTGTAAATCACATCATAGTATCACTTTAAATGTCTGGTAACCTGACTTGATTAGACTAAATCTTGAATAAGTAATCATTCATGAACTCCTAAGTTCTAAACTGTGTAAGTTCCTTGTGTCACTACTTTTATAATCTTCTTTGTCAATCTCATTGCTCATCTTAACAATATTGTGAAATTGTGTAACACTGTCATATTGAATGCAATTCATGTATCGCGACTCCAGAATACTTTGACAATTACAAGCAACTGCCTAAGACGACATTTGAACTGCACTTTATTCCTTGAACCTTTCAGGAGCCCAGAAACTAGTCCCCCACCCCCATATTACTACTCATTGTTTTTGGACAGTGGACAGTGGACAGTCTTATCTTATTTTGATGGTGTTTTTTTTACAAAGTGCTATTTTTTCTCATTTTTACAGGATAATGCAGTCTATTATCTACGAATCATTCTGGTGGTCTCCGCAGGCAAAGTGGTGTCAACCGGTCAGCCATGAGATTGTCAGGATCGAGAAAGAAGACATTGTGTCTTAGCTGATTTGTCCTTTACATTTTGGTCTTGTTTTACTGTATTATACAAGTTGATTGAATAAAGAAGCCTTGAAATTGAAAATACATCAATTTTTATTCATGATAATAATAAAAAATAAAGCTTGCCTATTAAACCTAAACTCTTGAACATGCAACTTTTAATTGAAAGCTCAATGAAATGTAACCCTACATTGGTGGCATTGTAGCATCCCACTTTCTGCCTACAATGTAAATGAGAGTGCGTTTGGATGTAACGCCATATAGCGTTGGCATTGAGTCCTAGCACGCACTGAACTTTGACATGAAGACTACTGTGTGTTTTTAACAAGCGTATGGGTTTGGGTTCATTGGGCATGTTCTTATTACATTGCCATATCTATATTGTCGCCACATCAGTGCCTTCCATATGCATGTGTTGGACTGGCCACTGCATAAACTTGATTGTTGCTTACATGTATAATAGACTGTCTCCCTTGAAAGACCGTGTTACAAAACGGTTGGTAATGTGTAGAATGGAGTTTGTATTCGTTGCTGGACAAGTTGATTCCTATATAGAGTGCTTTCATGACCAGCCATATTGAAGGGTAGGACAATGATTTGTCATTGTCATATGTGACCCGCTCTACCAAAACTAGGCGCTTGTCGCATCTGAACTTGACAGGTTGATACAGACTTGTTGTTCATTTCCCTATTGTAGACCTTTTGTGAAATGTGACCAAATCAGTTTGTAATAGATTTCACAAAAGGTCTACAATAGGGAAAAGAACAACAAGTCCGTATCAACCTGTCGAGTTCAGATGCGACAAGCGCCTAGTTTTGGTAGAGCGAGTCACATATGCCTGACTTGACTGAATCAAATGCTGTCTTGGTTATGGGCTTGCATTCTTTTGCCTGTTCATCCAGCATGGCACGTGATGACATCGCATGAAAGCTCTACATAAATGAAAGGTTTTATCCAGTACCGCATTTTCCCCTGGGAATTAATTTGTCCCAAGTCATCGTCCCCATGTGGTGGCTCAATATTGCTATTGCTTGTAAATATCGGTAATCAGTTGGTAGGCTGCTGGACCTGGCCTGAGGTGGGTGGAGCCTTTATGGATTTATAGTCCTATGTGTATATTACCCCCAAGTGGAGCTGATCATTAATTTAGTGCACTCCAACAGTCGGCAGAGCTGATGCCATGTTACTGTTAGTCAAGGTCGAGGCAATATTGAGTGGGTAAGATGCGCCAATTTTTAATGGGAATTTCTGACTACCGGTAGTCTTTGAGGTCATCATGACTAATCAGGGCCCATAAGGTTACTCCGAACTTGGTTCTCTTCTGATAATTGCTCTTTACAGGTTGTAGGCCTAATTCTGCAGCTATCCTAACCATTGCATGCTTCCCCTCTAACTCCGCTCTTCAAATAAAACCGCAGTCCTGAGGTGGCGGTCTGTCCCAGTGCTTGGCTTGATGTCATAATCAAGTAAGAGACCGCATTGTAGCCTTATGGGAGGGAATAGGGCACTGTCACAAGAACTAATCTAAACTAAAGATAATGATCAAGGAGAGATCAAGGTAATGATCAAGGAGAGATTTGCACTGACCTACTTTTATGACCTTCTGCCCTACTTTAGGACTGTTATAGGTAAAGTAGCCGTGTTTGGTATGGAACTAAAGGTAATGAACAGAAGGTTTGTGCTAACCCATTTTCATTACCAACTGACCTACTTGAAGACTGTTAGAGCTAAAGGTGGTGTCCGTGTTTGATATCAAACTACAAGGTTGATGAGTAGGTTTGCCCTGATCTACTTTTATGACCTACTAAACAATTAAAACACCGTTCGAGTAAAGCTGTCGTGTTAATGGTATCAAACTAAAGGTATTGAAAGAGGAGTCGTGTTTGTCATCAAACTGAAGGTATTGAAGAGCGGATGTGACAAAAAAAAAAACCCACTACTTCATTCACTGCAGTTTAAAGAAAACCTTCACAACTGTCATCCACCCTAGGGGCGAAATTCAATTCATAAAGGGCATTGAAAGGTTAGACGTGTGTAACTTCTCCCTGATTAGTTTCAGGGCCTATTCATATTCTGTGAAGATTTACATGAAGGACCTGAATCTGTCTATTCAGTAGTTAAATGCTGTTTTAAACTAAAGGCCCTTTATGAATTAGGCCCCATTTGTCTAAGCTTGATTCCATCTAGTCTGTCCACATCTCCCTATCTACCACATACCTACATTCTGGTACATGCATATGCTACTTGTTCCATTCTCTTGTCATTCATCTCATTCTTTGCTATTCAATTCCACCAGCGTAGCTATTCAAGCCGTCAGGCCTCTAGTATATCTCCTTAAAGGTCTTTCTGAGTACTTTTCTTTGCTTCATACCATTCCAATTGAGGGGTTTTTTGAAAAATATAGTTTTCACCCCTCCAAACTCCAAAATAATTGGAAGAACTAGATATTCCACCATGATTCTTCAAGACAGCCACAAAAAGTCATAAAAACAACACAGAAAATGTTTCTAGAACTCCCTAGCAACAAACTGCATAATAAAACATTGTCAAAGGTATCCAAAACCTCATCGGACATTTTGACAGAAAATCGTCTGCTAGCAATCGCCACCATATACACCCAACCATCACCTGACCATAGTAAGAAAAAATATTGAAACACAGCTGTTAGTAATCTAGAATGACTGTAGATGTCTCTCAGATCAATTCCGGGCAGTGCTGAGCACAGCTAAACAGTGTGTAGAAAGTAATGTATGCAAATGGCATAGGTCGTTCAACGTTACTGATGCCTGATTTACCCAAACGACTTATGCCGTTAACAGTCTCAAAGTGTTAAAAGACAAATGGGTTGAAATTTGGCATGCTGACTGCGATACAAGGGCTGAAGTATAAAGCATTTCTCTTGCGCAGCCTTCAGTCAATCAATGTTATTGGTATGAGTTTACCCAAAACTCTCAGTTACAAGTTTGAGGGTCGTACTCCTAGCACACATAGATAATAGAGCGTTTATAATTAAATAGTGTTGTACTGTAAGGTACACTACATATTTTATATTTATCTTACCAAGTTATAACCAAGATTTTTCGTAATCAAAAAATTAGTATAGGATAGAAATTACCAGTTCTTGTTAAGGAAATTAGTGTCAATTATATTCTTGCTACTTTCTTACCAATTAATTTCGTACCAACAATAATCTTGTATGATCTTGTAAGAATTTGATTAGTACGATTTTTCCTATAATTTCTTGCTAAGAAAAAAGTGTGACTAAAATTTTTCTTATAAGATTCTTGCAATTTAAATCTTAGCAATACTTAACTTAGTAATTAATTGGTAATATATAACGAGAACAGCATTGGATCATTCCTGTCAGCTCAGCAAGCAAGCCATCGAAAGAGTTGTAGCTGACGGTTATGTTGGGGATGGCTTAATGGCTTTAAATGGCTCAATGTAAGACTGCAAGCCATAGAGCTATCTTTGGAAACTACTGAACTTAGTGAAAAATAGGTGGAATGCGCCAACGTGATTGGCAGCCAAATCATGTAGGAATCCTTGATAATGAATCTTCAGCAATAAACAAGTTTCAGCAGCAAATTGGCAGCAAATTGGCATGCTGGAAGGATGACCAGATTCGTATTACAGTAGAACCTCCCTTAGCGGACACCTCTGCCAGGCGGACACCTCTACATTACGGACACGACCAGCCAGTCCCGATATTTTTTAAGTCATTTCCAATAACAAAAACCTCTGTACGGCGGACACCTCTCTACTCCGAATTGCGGACAGGGCGATGGCCAATTTTTGGTCCAATTCCCTCCCAATTACGGACAGTAGGTAAAAACAATGGTTTCCCACGTGCGCTTGGAGAGTCAAGTAGGCCCGACAGGTGTGATACGTAATTACCCCATGGCATTGTGTTTTTGTATCCTTATTAAGCCGCGGCATTTGTTTACTCATCTTTAGCTCACCTCTTAGCAGAGGTGAGCTTATCCCATACCGTGGCGTCCGTCGTCCGTCGTCGTCGTCGTCGTCGTCGTCGTCGTCGTCCGTCGTCCGTTAGCAGGGCACGTTTCGTAACTGTTAGAACTATTGAGTTGAAACTTAGTACACATGTACCCTTATGTAATGACACCTTGGAGACCAAGTTTCGGTCCGATTCGTTTCATGGTTTGGCCACCAGGGGGCCAAACGTTAAAAGTGAAAATATGCAATATCTCCCTTAATAGTAGTCGGGAAATTTTGAAAAAATATGGTAGGTACTTCTAGCAAAGGTGCATCATATATCCGCCGGGTTTTTGATTTGACCTCCTTTTCAAGGTCACAGAGGTCAAATGGTGTAAATTGGCCGTTAGGATGTAACGATGGCACGTTTCTAAACTGCAATGACTATTGATACCAAATTTGGTACACATTTACCCCTTAGTCAGGTGATCTCAGAGACCGAAGTTTGGTCCAATATGATTCACCACTTGACCACCAGGGGGCAAAATCCAAAAACCTTAAAAATGTAATTATTCCTTAAGTTCTTGCCTGATTGCCACCAATTTGATATCATGGGTACATCTAACCACCATACAGTATATGTCACACAGGTTTTTAATTTGACCTTCTTGTCAAGGTCACAGAGGTCAAATGGCGTAAATTGGCCGTCAGGCCGTAATTATGGCACGTTTCTTAACTGCAATGACTATTGATCACAAATTAAGTACACATGTACCCCTTGGTCAGGTGATCTCAGGTACTGAAGTTTGGTGCGATCTGATTTGCCGTTTGGCCTCCAGGGAGGGGGCCAAATCCTAAATTCTTCAAAATGCCATTATTCCTAGTAATGACTTGCCCGATTGGCACCAATTTTATATCATAGGTACATCTAATTCTAACAACCATTCAATGTGTCCCCCGAGTCTTCTTTGATTTGACCTACTTTTCACGGTCACAGAGGTCGAATGTACTGTAAATTTGCCATTTTGGGGAAATTGTAATTGCTTGGACCTACATCAAACCTAACACTACATGACACAATACCATGCTCTTTATCCATCTTTCCTCCACATGAGGTGAGCACAATGGCCCTGGCCATTTCATTTCAACTAATGACATAGGCCTATTGTGTCAACGGATCATAAATCCACGCGGTTTTGTCAGTGTTGCGGCGAATATGCGTTAGTAGAGAAATTTGAAAAAATTAATCATTAATCAAAGGTGGCTGATGGACAGAAATTATGGTGTTTTTTCACACATTATGACATGTCAAGGAGATTTTGCAATGAAAGGGACACCTTTTACTAGAGAGATTATTCACTCTCTAAGTTCCAAAGTAGCTCACGTCATTCAACGCAACATCACAAGCAAATACTGATCAGCCAACAGGTTTAAAGTTTCTACGCTAGATGTCGACACAGAGAAAACCAAGACCTGCAAGGTGGGAACTTCAAATCCACCTATCGGACGATTTGGCATAACCTCTCTATTGCGGACACCTCTGTATAGCAGACACCTGGGCCCAGTTCCAAGGGTGTCCGCAATAGAGAGGTTGTACTGTACCTGTAATGGCATTATTCTATTTTATTCTTCAGATCATTGTTAATGATACAGGACGAGTCATTGGACAGAATGACACCAATTTCAATTGTGATGGCACCAATGCCACATTTCGAGTTACATTCAAGGAGCCTGTCGAGATCAATGCTAATGCTAGTTACTTAGCTTGTGCTACTCTTAAGGTATGTACTGGTCGTAAAATGCAGTTTGAAGTATAATCAATTTTGGTTTGGTTTTGGGTAACGGAAGTTATACCAACAATCAATTATAATCAAGACCGCTCGGATGGACCGAAATTGTAGAACTAAGGTTTTTGGACGTAATTTGACATCTACCTGAGTGGTTTTGCTTAAACAACCAAGGGCCGACAACAACAAATACATTGGAGAATCGCAACCCCTATTTTAGAGGCATTATTGACATTTTAGAAAATACGACTGGACAGCAAATGTTAGCATGCCAGGTGGATTGTCTATAATAGTTCCATGATCATCCTAATGAGAGAACAGTGACAGGTCCTTACTGTAGGTTGGTTGTAAAAAGTGATTTGTTCAGAGTGTCATGTTTAAAGTACAACTTCAAGTTGATAAAAATGCTGTACAGTTATTGTGCAGAAGTAAAAAGCAATTTCAATACCAGGTGCGAAACATGGTCATGGTGGAAACTCATGCAGCAGCTGGCACAGAACAAAGTAAATGCAATAACTTGTCTGTTGTCCTGAAAATATTTACCCAGAAAGAAAACTGAACAACCATTTTGGTATCATTTTTAGCTCACCTCTTAGCAGAGGTGAGCTTATCCCATACCGTGGCGTCCGTCGTCCGTCGTCGTCGTCGTCGTCGTCGTCGTCGTCGTCGTCGTCGTCCGTCGTCGTCCGTCGTCCGTTAGCAGGGCACGTTTCGTAACTGTTAGAGCTATTGAGTTGAAACTTGGTACACATGTACCCTTATGTAATGACACCTTGGAGACCAAGTTTCGGTCCGATTCGTTTCATGGTTTGGCCACCAGGGGGCCAAACGTTAAAAGTGAAAATATGCAATATCTCCCTTAATAGTAGTCGGGAAATTTTGAAAAAAATATGGTAGGTACTTCTAGCAAAGGTGCATCATATATCCTCCGGGTTTTCGATTTGACCTCCTTTTCAAGGTCACAGAGGTCAAATGGTGTAAATTGGCCGTTAGGATGTAACGATGGCACGTTTCTAAACTGCAATGGCTATTGATACCAAATTTGGTACACATTTACCCCTTAGTCAGGTGATCTTAGGGACCGAAGTTTGGTCCAATATGATTCACCACTTGACCACCAGGGGGCAAAATCCAAAAACCTTAAAAATGTGATTATTCCTTAACTTCTTGCCCGATTGCCACCAATTTGATATCATGGGTACATCTAACCACCATACAGTATATGTCACACAGGTTTTTAATTTGACCTCCTTGTCAAGGTCACAGAGGTCAAATGGCGTAAAATCGCCGTCAGGCCGTAACTATGGCACGTTTCTTAACTGCAATGACTATTGATCACAAATTAAGTACACATGTACCCCTTGGTCAGGTGATCTCAGGTACTGAAGTTTGGTGCGATCTGATTCGCCGTTTGGCCTCCAGGGAGGGGGCCAAATCCTAAATTCTTCAAAATGCCATTATTCCTAGTAATGACTTGCCCGATTGGCACCAATTTTATATCATAGGTACATCTAATTCTAACAACCATTCAATGTGTCACCCGGGTCTTCTTTGATTTGACCTACTTTTCAAGGTCACAGAGGTCGAATGTATTGTAAATTGGCCATTTTGGGGAAATTGTAATTGCTTGGACCTACATCAAACCTAACACTACATGACACAATACCATGCTCTTTATCCATCTTTCCTCCACATGAGGTGAGCACAATGGCCCTGGCCATTTCATTTTTTCAGGGACCCGACTCATATTATGGTACTAGAGGATTGAGGAAAGTGACCCATGAATCAGTCACCAGTGGTAAAGTGACGTACCAATTTACCTACGCCGCAGGGAACAATAATGGTACATCCGTTGAAGATGGTCAGATTCCAGAGATCATCTTCTATGCTTAGAGTCAAGCAAGTGGTAAACTGACATTTAATGAGTGTTTTGGAAAAGCTGATACCATAAACCTGGAGTTGTTTGTGTGCCTTTTATTTTTGTGTTTACAGACAATCGTGAAATTGTGTGGCCGTGAAAAAGAAAATCTAAGTGAAATTCCTATTAACCTTTTGGAGTTCACTGTCGACTGACCTAGGGTTGACCAGGAAATGACCCCCCCCCTCCCCCTTTAACTTCACTGTTAACCACAGGTCGCCAGTAGATTGTGCGTTGAAAACCCATAGATATGAGGCCTGATATTGATGCAGTTGTGGGGAATCCCGTTAAATTTTCTGATAGCTGACGCTGCAAACACTGTATGGACAGTAATTTTTCATAGGGTTGTTTCAGTGAATTTTGGGGCACTTTAGAGTTGAAGTTCACAGGTCAAATCACAGATTTGGGGAAGTTTCAAGAAACTTTTTTCACCCCAACATACTTCGAATTCTGACCTAAATCATTATGTTCTGCATTGTTTTGTTTTACTAAATTAAAAGTAAAAGTAACCTTGCTTTGTCAGGTGGCAATCATTCCCAATTCCACATTTCAGATAGCTCCCATGATTGCCCTGGCACCATATATTTAATCACTAATACAAGTTTCTTGTAATTCTTTATTCAGCCAAAATATCCCATTTTTACTCAATAGAAAGTTTTTTAAAAAGTAGAAACCAATATTTCAATTTCAAGAATTCACAAATTTGAGCAATATCATGCCTTTTAAAAAAAATTTTGATTTCACTATTTGGGCACTGAATGATTCACAGCAGTCGACATGCCGCCATATGGAACGACGTTTGCTATTCCGGCTCATTTTTGACTAAAATTTTAGAATAACCCGTCAAACTACCAATCAGCGCGTAGCCTTGGAGGGTGGCGTATCTCATGACGTAGTCATTAGTGCATAGTTAGAGAAGTCTAATTAGAGGCAATTAGTTAGATTTTTTGCACAAACAGGCAACTTATATGAACCCTCTTTTTATTTCAAAGATACATTTTACTTACACATAGAGGACATTTTGAGTTTCACTGAATCGATATTGTTGCATGACCAATGGTATCTCCCTTACCTGGAATAGATTTTCACGCTGTTTGGAGGCAAAGTCAGTAAATTGAGCTGGCTTACTTTTTTCTTGGAAATTGTAATAAAAGAATAAAGTAAAACACACACTGAAATATATTTGTGTTCTATTTAGCTTCATTTTTGGCTCACCTCGTGAGCCTATGCGATGACTTGGTGTCAGTCTTGGTCGTCCACTGGCACGTATGTTCGCGCTTCACGTTTTGTAACCGCTTGAGATATGGACTTAAAACTTGGTACACTTGTACCCTTGGGCCCAGGGGGCGATTCACACAAAATTTCGTTCCAAATTTATTCTTGTTTTGGCCACTAGAGGGCGAAATGGAAAAACATAAAACATGCAATAGCACCCCTGATTTTGGTTGGATTTTCATAAACATTTTTTTGTAGGTACGCCTTCTATTTGAGCTAGAAGGTTCTAAGCCAGTGTGTATCTAGGGACCCTCTATTCTCCCCCAAAAATTGGGCCCGCTCGGAGTCATTTCTCGGAGAAATAAGCGGTTTTTCAATTTCGGTGATCTCAGCCCCGAGGCTTCAAATGGATCCAATCTGCCATTTTTAAAAAGGATTGGATGTCAAGATGAAGAGAAAAATTAAATTTGTATCTATTTGCACCATACGGTGCACTAATGACCACTGAACGATTGTGTAATTTGAATTTGAATTCCCACTACCGCCAGATGACATCACTTCCTGCGTGCATGTCAGGTTTTCTCCATTTTTGCATTTTTAATATTGTGTAAAGAACATCATATCATGTGGAATGTGGCAGTGATGGGGGGGGGGGCGGACTCTGGCGGACTCTGACTCTGTCTCAAGGTTGGACACAGCAATTTTGGGTCGTCGATCAGGTTTGCCACGTACTGTGTAATGCTGTGTGCATTCCTTAATACGTGCATTGCCATTGTTACCCCAGGATTTTGAGGTGTTAGCTGGTCAAGCCCGACCAAAAATGAATTTGTTTCGAACGGATCCTAATTCTTGACCAGAAGGGGTATTTTCATCAATGTTTGTGTATTTTACTCACCCCCAAAGGAAAATTCTCCATGATAAGGGGTCTTGAAATTTATGGAAATAGGTCTTGAAAGGTCTTCAATTTGTTTGCCGTGAATGGGTAGGAACCCTGATGACAAGTTTATGAAATCCACAAAAATCGGTCGACGGTTGGGTACGTCGTTGTTGCTGTTGTGGTAACGTCATTGCGGTGGCAGATTTCTCGTCATTGCGACGCAAGGCGCACTTTTGGTCTTGGATTTACAGGAGTGAAACTTGCGATGATTCGAGCTACAAATCCCTCAAAAAATCGCAGGTGTGGCAGCGATAAACAGAAAACGACACTCTTGTGTGAGGTCTCGTGGGTTTTTCGGGCCAAGAAAACGACTCGTATGATATTTCCACTCAAAAAACTCACTCGTTTGTTTTTTTATTTTATCGATGGTTCTGAGATATTTTGTATCAAATGTAGATATATGTACTTCTCCCACTGCATCATTTCCCTTTCAGTGATGAATAATCAATTCGAACTACTTGTTGTTGATTTCTGGGAAATATCATTTCCCTGTAGAGCCTCGTGTGGTGATCAAGATGGCTGCTTGCTGAGTCTGGGATTCTGTTCTACATGTTGATAGGCTGACTGATATTGCTCCGAAAGTCACACCAGGTTGCGGTAAAGGCTTGGAATATGTTTTCGATGTGTGGCATGATGATTGAGCAGAATTTGCTCTGTCTTCCAAGTCTGAGAAGTAAAATTCAAAATGACAGCTGGTCACTCCGACGAACGGTATAGGACTGGAATTCTGCACAAGTACTCAGAAAATATTGAATGAATTCAGTGAAAGGCAGCTCAGGATCATTGTCAGGGTTCTAATTCATTTATCTGAAGCAAAAGAATAGTCTGGGTTGGGGTGAGAACTCTAAATTTTGATGTTGACTCTGTCCGAAAAAAAGTCATCATACTTTTGAAATGTACATTCCCACCAGAAAGTAAATGTCCATAGGTTTTTAAAAGTATCACAGAGATAGATTAATATAATTGAATGCGGTTTTCAGCAGAGAATGGTATTTCCAGTTGTTATGTATACCAATAAACAGATCTTCAAGGTATAATGACGTGATTTATTTCACCATACGTAAGTTACAAACTGGCTCATCGCCCAGGCTTACAGAAGACAACGAAATTCCACAGAACATATTATGCGACTATTACGACAGTATAACGGGTGTGTCTACAAACACCACATTCCTCCCTCCTAATCGGAAAGTAATTAACTAGTCCAAATTATAAACACGGTCAAACTAGAACATAGCTCAAACACCCGAGCTTAAAAAACCACACTAAACATATAACCAACTAAGTGACTATACTACGCAACTGGAAGTGTCTATGGTCACAACCTATTAATTACTGTAAAATGTCTCGTGAACCATATACATGTATGTGAACAACGCACACAAGGTAAGCTATCGAATGTTACTAAACCAACGAATGCCACAAATGGGCTATGTCCTTCAACAATGTTCAATCAAACGTTCAGGTGGTTTTCCCACACGTGCAGATCTCCTCGGAGCTGGGGCTGGACTGGCAACAGCGGTGTTCCCAGAAACAGGCAATGGAGCAGGTCCTACTGGAGGTATTATTGGGACTGGTGCATGAACCGGAGCCGGACGCTCAGGCTGTACCAGAGGCATGTCTGGCATGATTAGCTCAGGTTCTACTGGTGCTCCCAATGTCAGCTCTCCACTGCGGCGCAGGTGATCCACGTGTACAAACCTACGGCGGCCACCAACATCAACCATGTACGTCTGTGGTCCTTGAATCTTAACCACACGACCTGGGAGCCATTTCTCCCTTCCATTTTGGAAGTTGTGCACGCGCACAATCTCATTAAGGACAAAAGCTCGTGCCTTCACACCCCGGTTATCATGATTTTTCACCATCTTGTCCTGTTTATCAGTCACAGTCTTGTTTAGATCTGGACGAAGCAAGGAGAACCTTGTTCTCAGCGGACGTTTGAACACTAACTCAGCCGGGCTTACCCCCGTCACAGTATGGGGTGTCGTACGATATGTTAACAAGAAGTTATCAACGTGCTGCTGAGGGGTACGACGTCACTCATGTCCTTTCTCCTCCGCCAGAAAATGCTTTTTGAACGCGGTCTTAGCTGATTTCACGATATTCTCAGCTGCGCCGTTTTACTGGGGATGATATGGCGGTACCAACTTGTGCTGAATTCTGTTTCTGCGCATAAAATCGGCAAATTCACTCGCAGTGAACTGAGGCCCTTTATCTGAAACCAAAGTTTCTGGAAGACCTAGACGCGCAAACCAACTACGGAGTGTACAAATAGTTTTCTCAGCAGTGGTGTCCGTTTTCATCAACTCGATTTCCACCCACTTGCTGTATGAATCAATCAACATGAGGTAATTCACACGTTCAAGTATCCAAAGTCAATATGGACTCTCTGCCAAACACGGGTTGGATACGGCCACGGAATCAGTGGTGCTGGGGCTGACTTATCTTTCATAGCCAGGCAAGCATCACATGCACTCACCAAAGTCTCAATGTCCTGATCGATTCCTGGAAACCACAAGTAACCACGCGCCATAGACTTCATAACCACACCCCAGTGCTCATGGTGTAGCTCTGACAACAATCTCTGTCTATACTTAGGAGGTATGACAACGCGAAACCCCCACAAGATGCATCCTTGATCTACAGAGAGTTCCTCATGGCGGTTCCAATATGGCTGCAGACTACTGTCAGGTAGCTCTCTTGGCCAGCCATTCTGAATGTACATGAACACACGCGACATAACTGGATCTTTCCGAGTTTCTTCCGCTATGTCCCTTGCAGCAACTGGCAGCTCGTCGGCCAGACTGAAATAATTGACCGGTCTCTCAACAGCGACACGTGCACTATCCACCGGAAACCTGGATAGAATGTCCGCATTTGCATTCTGGGCAGATCTGCGGTAGTGGATGGTGTAATCATACGCCATCAATATCAATGCCCATCGTTGTAGGAGCAACGCGGCAAGTGTGGGCACACCGGTGTGTGGGCCAAAAATCTTAGTCAGTGGCTCATGATCAGTGTAAAGTTCAAATTTCCGTCCGTATAAATACTTATGGAACTTAGTCACACCATACACGATTCCAAGCGCCTCCTTCTCAATCTGCGCGTTATTTTTCTCATTGTCCGATAGAGAACGTGAACCAAAAGCAATAGGTCTCTCAGACTCATCTCTCATTCTGTGCGAGATCACCGCACCCACACCATGGGGCGAGGCATCTGTCGCTAATATCAACTCCTTCTTGGTATCATAGTGCACCAAAACGCGATCACTAGTAAGTTCCTTTTTCACTTGCTCTAGCGCTTTATTACAGTCACCAGTCCACTCCCATGGTACATCGTCACGGAGTAAACGATATAATGGGGAAAACGTAGTTGACAAGTTTGGCAAGTAGACCCCATAATAGCCTACAAAGCCCAGAAAAGTGCGCAACTCTGCAACGTTAGTTGGCGTTTTTGCTTTCAAAATAGCGTCCACCTTCTCTGGTACACACGCGCGACCCTCAGCATTAACACGATGACCGAAATAGACAACTTCCGGTACACGGAACCTACACTTCGGTAGCTTGGCAACAATGTGGTGCTTGGCCAACCGTTTCAAGACATCCTCCAAACGACGCAGATGCTCCTCAGGTTTTGTTCCCGTCAAAATGTCATCCAAAATACACCCAACGCCGGGTATATTGACCAACACACGATCCATGACAGACTGGAAAATAGATGGCGCTGTTTTTACGCCAAAAGGCAGTCTCTGGATTTGGTCAAGACCCTGATGTGTATTTATCGTACACAACGGCTTTGACGCCTCCGTGAGCTCCAATTGTTGGCATGCCTGGGTTAAATCTGACTTAGAGAACACCTCCCTACCAGCCAGCATTGAAAACAAGTCATCTGCAGTAGGTAATGGATAACTATTGTCCTCCAACGATTTATTGATTGTCACCTTAAAGGCCATGACTCCAGGTATTTTGCCATTTCCTGCTGTCAGACGATTGCAAAATTGCACCTAACAATCTATACAATACAGAAAACCCCATGCAATTTGCTAAATCCAATTTGAAGATATAGCCATTTATGTGTTTGACAACTAGATTACCTAATTAGGCTAGCAACTGGCTTGTTAGAGCCAGGCGGCGGGTTCAGCAAAAGTTGTGATGTAGATCAGGCTATTGCCCTACTTGGGAGGACAAATATCAATTATATCAATTAATGCTCTTAAATTTGATATATGAAGTCTGTTTTTTATTGACATTTTCAATGTTCTAGTATGAAAGCATACTTTTACCCATGATAATTGAGTTTATTGTATTCCAAAACGTAATTAATCTAATTTTTTAATCTTTTTGGAAAAACGGTAATATTTATTTTAGAAGCCGAATCTCACATCTAGAAAGTGTTATTGGAGAACTATGAACCATGCTCTTTCTTAGAGTAATGTAACAATTAACCATGCTCTTTCCTGGAGAACTAGGATAATGAAACATGATCTATCTGAGAAAACTTTATCAATGAACCATGATCTTTCTCAGAAAACTATTGTAATGAAACCTGCTCTTTCTTGGGATACTATAAGAATAAACCGTTCTCATTGTTTGAGAACTATGGTTGACCATGCTCATTCTTGATGTTGACTTCTCTTTTCTTTTCCTTTTTTGGACGGGTTTGAATGGGATAATGAAATTTGGTTTGCTGTTTTTGCTCTTGTGATATCTACATATTTCAAAACATTCCATAAGTTGGTCCCTCCTGCGTAAGCATGGGTTTTTCTTGCCCTCTGGCAAAAAACTTGTGCTCTCGTGTATAAATGTTAATAATTTTGTATCTATAGGCTAACAACAGGCTGTGATGTCATATGTTAATAATTTATATTATCTGCTTATGAATTATTCTTGTTAGTCAGTCCAGCTAGTCTCCTCTAATGACATCTGCCTAACGGATAGTTGGAAATTGAACATAGGGATTTTAAGTTTTATCTTGCCACTGAGTCAAGTTTATAGCCATAATTTTATATGGAGTATCTATTTCCATCAGGGAGAGTCATGAGATGAGATAGGTGTGATCTGTCACATAATATAATTCAATATAGATAACATTTATCTAACTGCCTCTTGTATGAACTCTCACTCTCTAAACTGTATGCGGAAGCCATCTTGCTTTGTTCTGAATAGCCTGATCTACGTCATCAACAAATCCCTAGCGGCCACATGTGGAACTAATCTAAAGTTGTGTGTGGTTGGAAATTCAAATAGTTTAAAATTGAAAATTGAAATAACTAAATAATGACTTTATTATTAGAATTTTTTTAATGTCTGGGATCTTGTTTTTTTAACCCTCAACATATTTCATGAGTATCAAGAATGTTTCAAACCTAGATATATGGCCTTTAAAGTCACCACAAATTCGCAGTTCCCCCGATGCCTTGGGGACAACCACAATCGGAGAAGCCCACTCACTTGTTTCCACCTTTTTTAGAATTCCCACCTCAGCCAACCTGTCAAGTTCAAGACCGACTCTAGACTTGATGGAGTATGGGACTGGCCTAGCCTTACAAAAGATTGGCGTAGCACCCTCTTTAAGCTTCAAGTCTGCCTTGAACCCAGTAATAGTACCTGTTTTCCCACTAAAAACAGAAGGGTAACGCTGAATGAGCTTCTCAACCTCGGGGTCATCACTAAAAACACCAAAAATATGCTTCCAGTCAAGCTTGATAACCCTGAGCCAATTTCGGCCCAATAGCGCCACCTTTACACCTTTTGCTACTACTAGGGGTAACTCAGCTTTTTGCCCCTTATACACAATAGGCACACAAATTTCTCCGACCACCGGAATCGGATTTCCTGAATAACTTTTCAGATGCATTTCACTTTCCTGAATTGGCACTGATGCAAATTGTGATTGATACATTTCATGCGGTATAACGGATACCGCTGCGGCGGTGTCCACAACAAAAGACGCTGATTTATCGCACACCTGCACATCAACCTTAATCTCGGATCCTTCCGTTGAAGAATAAACAGCAAACAACGCTTCAGAATCCGAATCTGAATTCGGTGTTTCCACGTAATACGATCGTTGTTTCTTTTGCGATCCTTTAGCACCCCCTTTTGGAGCCCATTGCTCTTCCTTGGTTCCCTTTTTCGAACGACAAACTTTTTCGAAGTGACCAGCTTTTCCGCATTTCCAACACTCCTGCCCCCGTGCGGGGCACTCTGGGTCCCGTCCAAAGTGACCTTGACAACCACACCTAAAACAACTGCCACCCTCAGCATCGCCTTTTTGAAAACGACTTTTGTCCCTTTTCCAACCTTGGCCTGCTTTAGTGACACGATTCACACTTTCGGATTTTTCCTGCTTCAAACCAGAACCCATCGACTCTAGCTGATACTCGACAACCTCTGAGGCACGTGATGTTTGCAACAGTCTCTCAAGCGTCAAATCTTCTTTTTCTAACAATTTCCTCCTCAGCTTATTGGACAGGCATTTTTCGATAACTTGGTCACGTATGTCCACCTCCGCATTATCAAAATTACAATACATGGCCTGCTTTTTAGCTCACCTCTTAGAAGAGGTGAGCTTATCCCATACCGTGGCGTCCGTCGTCCGTCTTCCGTCGTCGTCGTCGTCGTCGTCCGTCGTCTGTTAGCAGGGCACGTTTCGTAACTGTTAGAGCTATTGAGTTGAAACTTGGTACACATGTACCCTTATGTAATGACACCTTGGAGACCAAGTTTCGGTCCGATTCGTGTCATGGTTTGGCCACGAGGGGGCCAAACGTTAAAAGTGAAAATATGCAATATCTCCCTTAATAGTAGTCGGGAAATTTTGAAAAAAATATGGTAGGTACTTCTAGCAAAGGTGCATCATATATCCTCCGGGTTTTTGATTTGACCTCCTTTTCAAGGTCACAGAGGTCAAAGTTTGCTGATTCACTGAACAGTAGCATGTTTCCTATCTATTTTAGCTAGAAGGTTTTAAACCAGTGTGGACATGTATCTGGGGATTCTCTATTCCACCCCTAAAATTTCGGCCGTTCGGACATCAAATATGGCTGCCAGGCAGCCATCTTGAAAAATAAACACAGTACTATTACTCCGAAACTAATGATCGGATTGCAACCAAATTTGATCTGGATGTATATCTATGTACTCTCTACTAAATCCTTGATTTTTTATCAAATGTGATAGCCAATATGGGTGCCAGGCGGGCATCTTGAAAAATTCTTAGTTTAACCACCCGGGGGCCAAATTTAATGTCCAAAGTTAAAATGTTTGATTGCTCGTTTAATAGTGGTCTGATTTTCATAACATTTTTATGGTAGGTACTCCTAGCAAGGATACATTTCATAAATGTGGGTTTTTGATTTGACCTACTACTCAAGGTCACAGAGGTCAAAGTTTTCCTATGGCACCGCCATTTTACAATGACGGCACGTTTTGTCACTGCTTTAGCTACAGATCCCTAACTTGGTACGAATGTACCCCTATACTCTTGGACTAAACTGCAGTCTTTTCAGCTCACCTGTCAGGTGAGCTAATACGATACCGCGGCGTCTGGCGTCCGTCGTCGTCCGTCGTCGTCGTCGTCGTCGTCCGTCGTTAACTTTTGACAAAATCGTGGCACGTTTCTTAACCGCTTGACCCAGAAAGTTCATACTTGGTGTGTGGGTACCCCTAGGCAAGTCCTTCCTTCAGAATGAAAATCAGCGCAATTTGACTGCTGGTCTGCCATATAGGGGGTGCTCTTTGAAAACCTATTTTTGTCATTTTGAAGCTTATGGTTAAAGCTGGAGCGATGAAAATTTTATGGTGGGTGTATCTAATAAAGGTACATCACATATCACACGGGTTTTTGATTTGACCTTCATTTCAAGGTCACAGAGGACGAACTCTAAAATTTCTTTGATCATGGCACGTTTTTTTGCTATTGGTCATAGACTCTCTAAATTTGATATGTAGACACCTATTGGGCATCTCTACATGTTGACACAGATTTAGGTCAGTGTGACCTACTATTCAGGTATAAGTAGGTCAAGGTTAAAAAAGCCCATTTTCTTTATTCCAGCAGATTGAAGTTTGAAATGAAGTTTAAGAGGTCGGACTGATATAGAGGTTTCGATATTAAATAGATTAATTTCATTTCATATCACTAGGTGGCGGTATTGTGCAAAAATGTCAGTTGGCACATTGCCAGCAGTTTTGAATTTCGCAGTTCGAGGCAATCCGTCGGGGTATCCCAGATGCGCAGTGTTGTACTGCGCCACTAGATCTGCATACTACAAGTATGGAAGACAGCCATTTTATGAATTTGAAGCGAGACGAAGAAGGAATTAAATCACCTTGAATGAATGCTAAAACTTAATCATCCGCTTTTCGGATGAGGTTGTATGTGTTGATTA
Organism: Lineus longissimus; assembly: GCF_910592395.1. Taxonomy (NCBI): domain Eukaryota; kingdom Metazoa; phylum Nemertea; class Pilidiophora; order Heteronemertea; family Lineidae; genus Lineus; species Lineus longissimus. Next base: position 14,129,766 of record NC_088309.1, on the reverse strand, counting down.
CATTCTTGTGATTGGTTTGAGATTATTAGTTTGTCCTCATTGCCGGTTGTTTTAGAAAATTTTGACTGTGATTGGAAGGTAAAATGAGAAACTTGTCACACTGTTCTTCGGCTTGGAATGGGGATAGTCAATGCAGAGCCAGTTGGTACAAAGCTGCCTTGCGAATCGGGGTGGCGTAATAATACTGTGAAAGAACAATAAAATGATGAATTGTAGCAGTGTGTGTCAGAAATTATGTGATTTCCATTGTATTTGACGATCCCTAAGTTTCGAGAGTATGGCAAAATGGCGGCTTCCGTCAGTGGAGATTAGCGTCAAGCCGGAACCTTTCGTTACAATGTGGGCTTTTAAACACAAGTTAATTGTTTATAATCACCCAGACGCTACTCATTAGGTAAACCTCTACTAAAAACACTTGCTTTAATTTTTGTAAACATGTCACGAGTGCTTAAAAAGAACCATTTTTGTGATCGTTTTTCGTCGCTGTAGAAATGTACACAGTCGGAGTCAGTCAGTGTGTCAACACAACAACGGTGTTAGTATACACATGAATCCATGATACACGGAGACACGAATGTAAACATTTGCCTGTTGGGTCGGAAGGAGTTCACCGTTACCGATCACTGCCCCAAGAAAGGTCATCTGAGCTGGTTGACTAAAGTAGATGATGATAATGATGAAAGTGTAGCGTAGCTGTCATCAGTGCTTTTATAGTTAGGCCTATAGTCGGATTCATAAGTAAATGTCACTGACTGCCCTTTGGGTCGCTGTGCAAAAACTATTGGGCCGATTTCTTCAAAGTTTGGTTTTTCTTGAATCTAATTTCGGGACCCAACACAATTTCCAGGTTAGAGATTTGCAAATTATAAAGAAAAAAATTATTTCGTAACCATGATTACTGAAATATGAAAATCCTCTTGGGTCCCGAAATTAGATTCAAGAAAAACTAAACTTTGAAGAAATCGGCCCAGTAGTTTTTGCGCAGCGGCCCAAAAGGGCAGTGACATTTACTGATGAATCCGACTATAGGGCTGTCTTGTAACTATGTTATTGTCTCAAAAATGAATACAAACTGCTACCTAGTTACTCAGTACAACATATTCTATACTGTGCATTCCTTGCTTCAATTGTTCTTGTATCATATTTTTCAACATTTCTCTCTAATCGCAAGCCGAGGATAAATACTCCTTTCAAGATAGCGTAATCACACGCAATTCCACAGGTACATCCCATTCATTTGAAATTTCGGCCAATGACAGCAGGTTTTACAAAATGTAAATGCGCTGTTTATTTTCAATAGTCACTGAATAGCTAAGACACATGTAAACCCGTCTTAATACTTGACTTGCCAAACTCAGAAATGCAGCGCCACTCGCCGACAAAGATAGAACAACTCGACATTTTTTTCACCGGTTTTCGCTGCGCATGCATACCAGCCGTCATCTTTAGTTGATTTCCGCTTTTCGTGGTCATGTTTATAAATCTTCTGTGGTACGTCTGTTTCTTAACACGTAATAGTTATCAGATTGCTAAATTATCTTAAATCATGAGCCTTAAAGAACTTTTTGAACTCTCAAAAACTTACACAAAACAAGTTCAGATTGCCGCCATTATTAGTTTCCGGATGGCTGGTACGCATGCGCAGCGAAAACCGGTGAAAAAAATGTCAATTTTCTATCTTTGTCCGCGAGTGGCACTGCATTTCTGAGTTTGGCAAGTCAAGTATTGGCCAGCAAAACATCTCTCAGCTTCTCCCACAAATAACGATTCACTTATTCCAACGTCAGTAACATGTGCACACGGAAAACAATACGACTAACTCCACTTTTTCAAGACAAACCACACCATCCCACAACTATTGCATGATTAACCCCTAACAATGACAAGTTCTTCCTCATACTCTCCCTTTCATATCGACAGGTGAGCACAATGGCCCTGGCCATTTAATTTTAGTCTTGCAACGAATTTATCCACGGTCTCACCGTCTTTCTGAGCCATAGCCCTGAACACATGGCGTTCGTAGAGTTCATTTATCTTGCCCACGAAGTGCCGGTTCAATGTACGCATTGCCTTTTCGTACGCATTTGCACGGTCCGGAATGGGGTTGCCATCGCCGTCCAGTTCAATCGTGGCGGGGCCAGGGTCGACCAAAGTTTCAAAGAGTTCCTGCACCTCTGGCCCAGCACAGTGCAGGAGTAGGGCCTTCTTCTGTGGGGCCGCATCGACGCCCTTGGCCTCCACAAAATATTCGAATGATTTCCGCCATCGTTCCCAGCGGGGACCGACGGCCGCGGCATTTCCTGCCAAATCAAATCTCTCGACGGCTAATAACTCGCCTGATGACAACACCATGGCTTCTACTCACTCAGTGACAGTTCGCCTTCCTCGTCACCAATGTTATGTATACCAATAAACAGATCTTGAAGGTATAATAACGTGATTTATTTCACCATACGAAAGTTAATAACTGGCTCATCGCCCAGGCTTACAGAAGACAACGAAATTCCACAGAACATATTATGCGACTATTACGACAGTATAACGGGTGTGTCTACAAACACCACACCAGTTGGTCATGTTTCTGTTGTATTTGGACCCAGCTAATCCTGTTTCTTTATTATGTAACAGGCAATTTTAAAAATTTCCAAAAAGTAACTTTTTTATTATATCCGCGCTTTCGGAGAAAGTTTGGATATATTGTTTTAATCAGGATTGTCCGTCCGACCGTCTGTATGTCACACTGTTGTGACCTCTCTACATTCTGAATGAGTTCGCCTAGACATTTCATATTTGGTGTCCATGTGTATCGGGTAAATATCAAGGCCAAGTTCGATAATGGCTGATTTCGCACTCAAGATGGCCGACTGGCGGCCATTTTGTTGTAAAACTTCCAAATCCCTTGTGACCTCTCTACATACTGAACAAGTTCGCCTAGACATTTCATATTTAGTGTGCACGTGTATCGGGTGAATATCAAGGCCAAGTACGATAATGGCTGATTTCTCACTCAAGGTGGCCGACTGGCGGCCATTTTGTTGTAAAACTTCCAAATCCCTTGTGACCTCTCTACATTCTGAACAAATTCGCCTAGACATTTCATATTTGGTGTGCACGTGTATCGGGTGAATATCAAGGCCAAGTTCGATAATGGCGGATTTCGCACTCAAGATGGCCGACTGGGGGCCATTTTGTTGTAAAACTTCCAAATCCCTTGTGACCTCTCTACATTCTGAACGAGTTCGTCTAGACATTTCATATTTGGTGTCCACGTGTATCGGGTAAATATCAAGGCCAAGTTCGATAATGGCTGATTTCGCACTCAAGATGGCCGACTGGCGGCCATTTTGTTGTAAAACTTCCAAATCCCTTGTGACCTCTCTACATACTGAACAAGTTCGCCTAGACATTTCATATTTAGTGTGCACGTGTATCGGGTGAATATCAAGGCCAAGTACGATAATGGCTGATTTCGCACTCAAGGTGGCCGACTGGCGGCCATTTTGTTGTAAAACTTCCAAATCCCTTGTGACCTCTCTACATTCTGAACAAATTCGCCTAGACATTTCATATTTGGTGTGCACGTGTATCGGGTGAATATCAAGGCCAAGTTCGATAATGGCGGATTTCGCACTCAAGATGGCCGACTGGGGGCCATTTTGTTGTAAAACTTCCAAATCCCTTGTGACCTCTCTACATTCTGAACGAGTTCGTCTAGACATTTCATATTTGGTGTGCACGTGTATCGGGTGAATATCAAGGCCAAGTTCGATAATGGCTGATTTCGCACTCAAGATGGCCGACTGTCGGCCATTTTGTTGTAAAACTTGCAAATGTCTTGTGACCTCTCTACATTCTGAACGAGTTCGCCTAGACATTTCATATTTGCTGTGCACGTGTATCGGGTGAATATCAAGGCGAAGTTTCATAATGGTTGATTTCGCACTCAAGATGGCCGACTGCCGGCCATTTTGTTGTAAAACTTGATAATGCCTTGTGACCTCTCTATATTCTGAACGAGTTCACCTAGACAGTTCATATTTGGTGTGCAGGTGTATGGGGTGAATATCAAGGTCAAGTTCAATAATGGCTGATTTCGCATTGAAGGTGGCCGACTCGCGGCCTTTTTGTTCTAAAACTTGGAAATATCTTGTGACCTCTCTACATTCTGAACGAGTTCACCTAGACATTTCTTGCTATAGAGATAGACTACCCAAAATAACAATAAAAGCTACTCCAATCATCAGCTTACTTCTTTACTATTCTATTCTATTCCATTCCATAACACCACCAGCAACCTGATTTCACCAAAGTGCGCACACGACAGCAAATTGCCAAGTTGAGCATTGTATCAGTCAGGGTGGGAGATACCGATATCCATCCCGTCAAATGCGTCCGAAATCTTGGAGCTTGGTTTGACAGCAATATGTCAATGGATACCCATGTCAACAAAGTGTGTGCCAAGGCCTACTACGGTCTCTACCGGATACGCCAAATCCGTAAATTCCTCTCGGAGAAAACGACCAAGACCTTGGTGCATGCTTTCATCATTGCCCACCTTGACTATTGCAATGCTCTCCTCCATGGTATACCTGCCAGGGCTACAAACCAGGTGCAACGGGTTTTTAACTCAGCGGCAAGAGTTGTGTGTTTGGTGGGCAAGTTTGACCACATTTCCCCTGTTTTGGCACAGCTACACTGGCTTCCTGTCAAATTCAGGATCCAGTACAAAATGTTGCTCCTGGTGTTTAAGTGCTTGACTGGTGAAGCTCCGGAGTATCTCAGATCCATGATTCAATTAAAAAGAACTGGGCGCTCTGGCCTTAGATCTGAATCTGAGATGCTCCTGGAGGTTCCCCGGTTCAAGCATCCAACTCTCGGTGGACGCTCATTCTCGGCAGCTGCTCCAAGACTGTGGAATCAGCTGCCGACGAGCGTCCACCATGCCGATTCCATTGAAGGTTTCAAGTCCCTCCTGAAGGCCCACCTATTTGCAGCTGCCTACAGGAGGGATAGCGCCCCAGAATACTCTCCTGCGGAGTAATTGGAGCGCTATATAAATAATATGTATTGATTGATTGAAGTAGTGGGTTAGTGTGGGTCAAAGGCTGGGGATTCCTTACGTTTGAGATATCCAGAAGGTGTCTACTCGATACCGCACTGTACAACAGGCAACTCGGATGGGATTAACAAGTCAAGTTAAGCTCCACTTTTGGCACTTTTATTAGATTCAGCTTTATGACTACACATGTACATGTATAATACTGGCTAAAGACGTGAAGGAAAGAATCCCCAACCCAACCCCCATGAAAGTCTAGCTTCCACAAAAGGATTTAGATATCCCAGGGTAATGGCCAAAGATCAACTCCCACGCACTGCAAGGTTTCAAATATACAATGTCAGAAACCCAGAAATAATCAAAATTTAGCAGAATTATAAATACAGTAACATGCAGCGCCAGCGGGTCTTAGTGACCCAAGACAAACTGGCACAAATGGGTTAGTTTTACGCATTGGAGGATTTACCCTACACAGTAGCCACATTTGCGACATGCACTCACAATCTGTTTCATACGCTGCACGACACGACTTTATTTCTAACATTCTTTTTATCCAACGGTGTTCTGTATACGCACTGACACAGCACGGGCACCCTGTACATTTCTAATCTAAAACATGTATTCAGCTGGAATTACGCATGATCTCTATAAAAATGGGGAATTTGTATTTGTCAAACAGTGTCGTCCTTTACCCACATACTTTCAATAACCCAATGGCCAGCCAGAAATGACAGCGGTGATATGGAAGCCTTCCATTGAAATACAGCTCTTATCTATCATCCCATGGTCAATTAGACTGATGTCCATAAAAAAAGACGACCCTCACTCGTCATTTTTAGCTCAGCTGACAAAGTCAGCGAGCTGGTAGAATAGCTATTCAGATTCTGTCTGAGGGTCCGTCCGTCCATCCGTCAACATGGGCTGCATGTTTTGTTATCGTAAGACCTAGGCACTTCGTTGACGGTGCTAAATTAGGAGTTGCCCAAGGTGAACTCAGAAACGAAAAATCAGTGCGATCCGACCTGTGTTAAGAGAATGAGGTCATTTCGCGTTTTAATTTCTTTCCCTTTTTACCTCGGTCCACAGAGCAAATATTGTTTTCAAATGTGGCTGAATATTTTTTAATATTTTTTCATTTTTACTTTTAATGGAATTAATTTAGTTTTCACTGTCAGTTGACGCTGCAGACACATTGACTGAATTTTGGCGATTTGAAATTTGGCGGTGGCTCAACTTTTTGCAAGCAGTGTCGCTGATTGGCCGATCGAAAAGATGCCACCATTTAAAAATGGCGGTAGTCGCTGCTTCAATGAATTTGAGTGAAATTTCTCATGTTCAATCGGTTGATACTCTTTTAATCAACGTGACCATGTGCCTGAAATTTGTTTAGGTACTGAAAATAGTCTATATAATTCAGATTTATCAATAGTTTTTAGCTTCGCTGTGCTTTAGCCAGCAAAGCTTTAGCTATGGGTCAGCCTGCTAGCAGACGACACAATCGATCAAACTGCAATAGCAATCTCTACATTGCCATTAATAATGCTTTTTTCTTCTGACTATCTTCCTCAGATAATAATGCGATGTTATTGGCATTAAAACTGCTTAAAAAGTCTGTTAGTTGTATTTAGAGGAAAATAACCGACCTTCGAGAGGCATTTTCGGCACTTCCGGTAACAGGCTTCCAGGACCTTGTATTGCGTTGTCACTTATTTGCATAAAACTAATCGATACTGACGTTTACACACCTGCCTGATATAGTTCTATTTGGTAGGTGCGATCGCGATGCTGGTGGCGAAATTTCGATGGAGTAGATTATCTATACGACTCATGTCGACAGTCACTGAAAACTACTGGTGTGTGTTTTGATGATGCTGAGAATATTTTAAGTTGAACAAAATAATTCATTCAGTTGTGGCGATTCACTGCGTATCAATATGTTATTTGCTACCGCTACAAGGGCACCCCTCTAGGCATGATTGCCAGAACTATTTTCTATCATGGCTTCAGGTAAGCATGTTTTCTGTAGAATTCATTTTCATTGATTATCAAATAATTTGGATGGAACTGTCAGTGGGGTTCTCTAATAGTGACCAACTTTACTCTAAGATACCATGGTTTACAATTATGAGTGTTGTTTTGTCCAACAACCTACAATTGTCTGCAAATCGGCCTAGTTTGGATGCCGCGGGCCGGGTTTCAGCCGATTCTCCAGTCAAATTTGGCATTTTGCCATGGGAGCATGTTGTGCACTGTGCAGTGCTACAACTGAGGGTGTGGCCTCCAATATTATAATATATTACTGAGAAAAAGATCGCTAACGGTCAGTGCAGTGTGTTGAATGCTGCTCGCACTTGTAGTATACAGCAATATCGCGTTAGTATGCATGTATTGTGCTAGGCGAAGTTGCCGTGGTCTCGGGTTCGAGTCCGGTTCGGGCAGATTAATTCTAGTAAACTCCCCGTAGCGGGAGACTAGTAAAACCAAACTGCAATTATTCAAATTGCCATATCAGTGATGATGTGAAGATAATGAATGCGAAAACAACTATCCGGATTGGATGTGTCAGCCTCAACTGCAACGCAACCACCACCATCGACGTATGTATTCCTGTTTTGTGTGACCAACAATCACAAAAATTTCACTTTTAGTAACTTAACATAATACACAACTACATTAACAATTGGTCCAGGCTGATAATCACTCTCGCCTGCCAGAATGTATCGTTCCACGTTTATTTTACGCTACGCTGTAGTTACGGTCACTTCTACCTCTGGCGCCATCTTTGTACTAAATTGCGTAGAAATGCAAGAAAGAAGATCCCCAACATGGCGACCTCCATTCACGTGATCTCATTTCCAGCATTTTCATTGGTTTGTTATGGGTTGTTTCTAAAATCAGAATCAAGACCTCGGCGTGCCAACTATATTTGGCTGTGATGTGGCTAATATAGTGCGCCAGAAAATATTGAATAAAACACTGGATTTTGCACCTTTTGCCTCAAATTTTTGACTGAAATGTTTGTCAACCATTATTACAACTCATGAATATTTCAAAACTTGATATTTTAAACTGGAAAGTGGAAATGCAGGATCTTGCAAAAACACTTCAGTTAATGGTTCTAGTGATATATGTGGAGCGATGGGTAGCGTAAAAAGTAGAACTCAGAGCGGAACGAATATCGATAGCAGACTAGAGTGGCTGATAATTGGACTCGACTTATTTGGAACAAGAAAAATTTCAACCACCTCTAATGATATCTCAAAGTAATTCATCCCCTCTTCCTTCCAGAAACTAGACAAACCCATCCAAACAGTAGAGATGACATTCATGGCAATCGAAGATATGACCTCCACAGCCGCAACACTTCTGGATGAGATGCTCACTGCCTTCACCATTCCAACAGCCATGCTCAACCGCCATGTTTTACATCTTGACAGCCCCCAGCTGCTCAAGCAGAGGAAGCATTGTTGCCTCTCCTGCCCCTTACTCTGCTTACCACCCGTCACGGAAGAAGTATCACTATGATCGTTGAAGAGACCGACTTGGCCATGAAGCCTACTGGGACTGATGATAATGTTGATACTCAGTAATCTTACATATACATTTGTATATTAATCACACTCCGTGAATTACTATAAACAGCTCAAATTTGCATTTATATGTTAATATAGCATAATAATTGTCACTTAAAGGGACCCTACTGTCAGCTTGCTAATTGGCCCATGTTAGTTCTGCAACTAGGGAGCGTCCATTAAGTACAATCGCACGAAAATGCCAATTTTGAGACCCCCCCTCCCCCACTGTATGCACCTTGTACGCATTGCCTCATACCCCCCCTCCCCCCCCCCTGTACGAGCCTACGCCTATAGAACCTTGAATTCCCTAGCAGAGGAACAGACATAGTACCTGATTTTGCTACATTGTGGCGCCACAATCGGATTGGCGTCGTATTGGCAAGTCGACTGCGCAATTTTTCTCCGACGGTGACACACATTACCGGGAAATTTAAACGGCGCTGGAAATTGCTAAAACATTGCAGTCGGGTAACATCCGAACCCAGAAGCGTATGAGTTCACACATCTTCTGAAGAACAAGTATGATTATCCAAATAAAAATAAGAAAGAGGAGACGATTATTATGATAATTTTTTTTTTTTAATTGTTCAAAAAACGGTTCTTGGGTTGCGTACGTTCGCAAGACCATTAACCCCCCCTCCCCCCCTGTACGCATAGTGTACGGATTTCATAGGCTCCCCCCTCCCCCCCCCTCAGTGCGTACGTACTTAATGGATGCTCCCCTACTCCAGCAGGTGATGCCAACAGTTAATAATTGATTAAAATATTGTTCATCGGCACATGTAACAAAATAACCATACAGTATTATTTTATTGGTTCTTAACTGTTGGTGCCACCTGCTTGTGTAGTTGCAGTAGTAACATGAGCCCAATAGCAAGCTGACAATAAGACCCCTTTAATGCAGCATATTATCACATTGCTGGAATTAAAAATGTACCTATTTTTGCTAGTAGCAACGTATACACTTTTTAGTTTAACTTTATTCAATTTTATATCGAGCTAATATCTGCCAAACTTAGCACATCATGCTGTATTTGCAGGACCCATACATGCCACATCATGCATCCCTAAAACATGATCTTTGCTTGAGATAATCATCTGCATGTGCTTTTCCAAAACTGCATAGTGTTTGACAAGTTTGGCAGTTATTAGTTTGATTTAGAATTGAATAAAGCCCTTCATCAAATATCTAAGCATACATTTGTTATACTATTGTTTCTATTACTAATTGCTGCCAAAATTTACATACATAATTTCTAATCATTGTATTTTGATTCTAATCACTTGCTGGCCAAGACAATCAATCCAATAAATCTTTATTTTCCTACAAACATTCTTGTTACTCATTCTCTTCTCAAAGCCAGTACTCTATAGGGAACACAACCAGAGCATCGATAATGGCACTGACCAATGGTGGCAACAATACATACTAGTATAGTGTCCTACCAGTCCGTTCTGAAACGAACTACATTGTATATAAAGTTTTCTCTGTCCGTGGAGGAGAAAAACTGACAATATTGAGTTCGCTCTGTGGTGAAGGGCAATACCAATGAGTTACTTTACATCAAATCAGTGTTCAAATGATGGAGAGCCATTATCGCTAGAGCTATGAAGCAGGTCTGCTTCATTAAATAGAGGCTATTCATATGACATTATCAGCGGCCATGCTGGAGAAAAATGGGCAGATCTGGCGGGATACTGACACTACCATATACATAACACGCGTCATTGGAGTATCTTGCCACGACTGGGTCATCTTTCTTCCAATATGGTCCCCGAGTGACATCTCTGAATAGCTTCTATGCTCGCTAACACTGCAGCCATACTCATGCCAACAGCGAAGCTACCAGGCCGTCAGGCCTCTAGTTTATAATATTGCGGAAATTTTGTGCTCGTCTCATGTCATTTTAGAGCGAGAAATTTGTTTCAGTCGATCTCTACCGGTGAAAAATCGCTTGCAGAGCTTCGAATTTTTGTGAAAATAAGTATCTGAACTTGGTTTGAAATAGTCTAGAGAGTTACCTTTGTGGTGATACATAATTATGGTATGTGGTAAATATTTGTGGAATTTGTGAAATTCGGTTTTCAAACGTGCCGTACGCAAGCGATCTCGCGTGAATTTTGCAAGTCCTGAGTGATTATGATATGCCGACCGGGTGTCAAAAATCACTCTCCTAAATTCAATTCCCAGATCGAAAATTATATCTGAACTTAGTTTCAAATAGCCTACGCAATTATCATTTCGGTGATATATAACGCATGCATGTAATAATTGATTAATCTGCCTAAAACGCGCAATTAAAATGGCGAAAGGTCTTGTGATAAACACTGATAACAATTATTTTGAAAGTCACATTATGACATCATAGTATGAATTCCACTGCAGTTTCGTTACGCAGCAATGTTTTTGGTTTGCAATCCTGTACTGTCTGGATACACTGCGCTGTGCATGGCTGTGCTGTAGGCTGTAAAAAAGACAAAAACGATAGCCTATCCCTATATAGGCTTAGAGTATAACTCAACAGGCCCTCATGATTCATTTGATGGACACCTTATTTGATAGTACCTCATCATTAAGTCCACTAGATCCTGTTCTGTCACATGTCGTAGACGATAGACAATTTTCAAAATGTAGTACACCACTCGCTTATCTTTAATCCCAGCTCTCGGCTCACATCATGTGGGCAAGGTTTGCTGTTGATTGTTATGGTTCAGTCTGTGAGACTAATTTAAAGAGGTTACACTTTTATTTTTGAATTGGAAAACAGCTCACAGGACTGACTTTTCACTGAGTAATAAGTGTATATATGCCTTGTTCAGGATATCATCTGACAAATGCCTGATCAAGCACAGACTGTATCCGGAGGTGCACATTTCCCCGTCTATGTCACCCTTTTTTATTCAGTCAGTGGTAATTTCTCTTCTCTTTATTTACAGAGTAACTGTTGTTGGTTATTGTAAGAGGAGGCTGGCACATTTCAAGTCCAGTAAAGCACTTGCTGTTCCCACATCAGAGTCAGGTGTGCTTACTCGTTTTACTGCTTTCCATTCCCGAAGAGCGTTATCAAATATCTGCCGCAAGGCATCAAATATCTGCCTCAAGGCATCAAATATCTGCCGAAAGGCTTCAAATATCTACCGAAAGGCATCAAATATCTGCCGCACCAATAAAGTTCATTTTATTAACCAACTCTTTATCTTCTTTTCTTCACATACAAAAAAGACCATCCCAAACATTTGGCTGCATCCACTTCATCAATGTCCAGACGTCAGTCGGTTCATTTGACCATTGTAAAGCACCAGGCCCACCTCACAAAGTACACTGTATCAATTATGTACCTTTTGTCCATGTGCATGTTATTAGTTCCACCTACGCTGCCTGAAGACAAGGACTCCACTCTTTGACGTCACCACACAACTCCTTGACGTCATCACACACCCCACTACTGCAACGGCAATAGAAATGACTTTATGTCATAATAGCAGGGTGATGTCAACTCGGTACTTCAGCATGCACTGATATAGCTAGAAGGTCTTTCGCACCAGCACTTCTGCGTGCTAGATGTTACAGCTTCACGTTGCCTCATGATAACTGGGTAGCAACACACACTTGGCCCTTGCCTTCACCTATCCATTTCAGCTGAGCGCCAGGCCCTTGGGCCTCTTGTTTTTATCGCCTAATGGCCAGTCACGAGTGAAGCGAAGCTCTCCACACCTAGGGGAACACACAATGAATGACAAATGATCACTCGCTCAAGGGGTTTATGGCCAACTCAGCTCATACATGAAGGATTGGGGGTCTTTATCAAAGGTTATGGAAGAGAGTTTAAAAAGATAACATGAAAATCCTAAGCAAAAATGTTAATTTCTCATGACTATCTCATGACTATCGAACACATTCTACGGAATTAAATGTGCCAAAAATGATGGTCATAAAGCACAGTTCATGGGCTCCTGTAAATTTTTGAAAAGGCATATGAAATAAAAAAGTGATTTTTGGACCTTTATTGAAATGTTTGTTACATATTGAAGAGATGGAATTAGGTGCATCCAAATACAACAGATACATGACCAACTAAATATACCATACTCTGCTGAAAACCGCATTCAAATATCTTATTTTATTTCTGTGAAATTTTTTAAAAACGGTGGACATTTACTTTCTGGTAGGACTACATGCATCATTGACGTTTACAAATGTACACACCTAGGCTTGTCAATGGGCCATATGAATAAAAACTAGCATTTGCTTTTTCTACCGATTCTGAAGCATTTGCTTGTTCTCGTCTGAATAAAACCGTAGCAAATGCTTGGAAATTTAAGTCTTTGCTACAAGTCAAAGCGAAGCTGTTTAGCATCTAGAATTTGCTTCAAAAGGGTGGAAATGCTTGTCTTCATATGAATAGAGCATAGCATATGCTTTTTAGCTCAGCTGACAAAGTCAGCTGAGCTATTCAAATAGCTATTCGAGTGGTGTCCGTCCATCCATCCATCCATCCATCCATCCATCCATCCATCCATCCATCCGTGGACAAAGTTGGGCATTTTGTAATCATACAACCGAGGCACTTCAAATCTGGTCTTGCTTATAAACACCGCAGAAAATGTTGCTTACAGAAAAAAATTTGGGCGATTCGACTCAAATTCAGCTCCCCAGGGGGCAAAATGCGTAAATGAAAAAAAAAATTTTTGACGCTCTATTCCAGCAGATAAAAGCTTGAAATAAAGTTGAAAAGGTCTTCATGATACAGAAGTTTTGATATAAAATAGATTAGTGTCGATTTATATCACCAGTTGGCGGTAGTGAGCAAAACTGTTGTTTGACCCCGGATGATTCCGCTTTAAATTTCCCGCCGCGAACTGATATGAAAACCTCGAACCAGGGAATACCGGACTGCTGGTATTGCCAGTGCATTCACTGTATGAACGGCTCGTCTGGGGGTAAATTGACGAGGCGGCTCGACCCTCCACTCCGCGGTCGAGGTTACCTGGAGTACTATCATCAAGAAAATGGCGGTGACCTTTTTATTTCTACCGGAGCGATGATTTTGTAAGTGAAAAATTTTCTTATTTAAGCCTTTACGGAAATGTATTTTGGTACGAAACTTCACACAACGAGAATGTGTTCAAATGCCCTCATAACGATGAGTTCAACGGAATTTGGTCAAAACAACCTTCGAATGTAGTCAACTTTCTTTGCGAAATTGAAGCGACGACCTCATTATTTATCGTAATTTATGCAGATCTGAGTCCAGCTGATTGGTCAAGGAGGATACCGCGGTGACGTCACGGCTTTTCCAAGATGGCGCTGCATATTGTAAACAAACTCGATCCACGGCCAAGGGAAAATCAAGTCATCAAACAAAGTTAGATTTTTCGCATTAAATCAGAGTTATTAGTACTTTTCTGCTATGAAATAAGTCTTCAGACAATAAGTTATCATTTGAATAATGAAAAGTGCTGTTTTGATGGGGAAAAATAGGGTTTTTTAAACCAAATATCCGGGCACTGATCTTCCAAAATTAGGCCTAGCGATGGTTTCAAAACAGTCTCCCAGATATGGGGCAATCTCTTCATTATCATAATGGGATTTGGAGGCATGTTTACAGATTTTACAAGTTCGAGACCTGTAGGACCTAAAACTCCATAGATCCCCATAGATCCCCTCTATTTGTCGAGTTAGCGCCCCTGTAAGATCATGCATTTTCGGACACCAGAACGAAATCTTCCTGCGGATATCGCGGTTTCGGTGATGATCAAAGGAGAAATTGACTGTTCTTAGAGTTGTATGGACAGAAATGAGTTCATACTTCATGAATACATGAATATATTATGATATGGGCGGGCTTCTAAGTCAAAAACAATAACAAACTCAACTGCATCTCTACCGTGTATCGCGTAGTGCATTGCCTAGTGTATTTCGTAGTGTATTTTAGCGGAGACATTATTTCCGCACTTTGACCACGCCAAACGTCTTTTTTATTCGTGGAAGTTAATCTGCTCTGTAAATTTTATTTTACACAGGAAGAATCCATACTAGGTATTGCAATATTTCATGTCTATTGGTGTTTTTGTGTACAGGAGCGCACCAGACAGTGGGACGTTGAGATGCGTTCAGTGCTGGTGCTGTCAGTAGACTGAATCTGATTGGCCATAGCGATCACTAATATGGGATGTGATCACGTGATATGACGTCACCGCGGTATCCTCCTTGCTGATTGGTGATGTTCTGAGTTGTGTTCAAACTATTGGAAACTTCGGAAATTAGTTCTATATTCTGCAGGAGTATATTATAGCCATTGATGTTGACAGCTAAAAGCACGAAAACTTTGTTTATTTATCAAACTGTATCGAGTGTTATCAAATCGAATGGATGTGTCGATCGTCGGGGCGGATTGAGATGTGGTTGTGCGTCCAAGGCGATTAGGTCATTCAGTTAGTTTGAGAAAGATCATGATCATGAAGATGCGTGTTGTGTTATCGTAACCGGAAAATAATTTGAAGTTATTAGTGGTGTTGTCATTGCCATTTTTTGCATGGAATGATAGTTCGAGAGCTCTCATCGACGTATTCAGCATTGACGGAAAGTAGGTCCGGATTTGGCAACACGCCAGCTGTCTCACATGTTCCTCTTGGAGTCACCAGGTGCTACAGCCAACACTGTACAATCACTTTCCATCTTGACGTCTGGTAATAATCTTTGCCAAATCAGTGATTCTTATATAATTTACTCCATGATTGCAATCAGCCTTTGTTAAATTCCAATCACCTGCAGGTCAGGTCAATCTTTTAACAATAAAGTTAATTTTCTTAAGCACCTCTTTATCTTACTTCTTCACATACAGGGCATCCCAAACACTTTGCTAAATCCACTAACCCCCCATTTCAAGTTGGTATTGCCAAATCTATCTAAAAGTATCAGTCAAACTGCTAAACTATGAATTGTATCTGCTTACTCAGCTGAGCGCCAGGCCCTTGGGCTCTTGTTACTTGATAGGAAATGCTTTGTTTTTTCAAGGTTGCTCATGAGGTGGCTAGAAAACAGAAGTAAGAGGTTTGTCATCTAACGAGTGGCTGATTTTAATTTTATGCGTTATGGTCACGAAAATTGTAATTGCCATGAAAGACATGTCGTGTAGATACATATCATTCACTGCATCGATTTTATGAGGCCACGAGTAGCGGAGGTCATAGCATTTTACGATTAATTCGGAGGACACTCGAAATGGGGCTTTGAGCACGAAAGACCAAATGTTAAAAGTGTTTCTTCATAATCTGCGAGAACTCAGGTTTCGGTCTGACGATGTGGAGGACAATTTTTTCTATCAAAGAAATCATTCAAAAACAATTGCAAAGGGGTTCTCCCTTAGCAGTAGAGGCTCTATGATGTACAACGTGGCAACTTATTATTCGGCTGCGTGCAGGACTTCTCCAGTTAGATGACAGATGAGTCGGATGATGATGACGCGAGAGAGTGTGTCAACGAGGACAGGTCACTTAGCAATTTCGCCGATATCCTTTCATCAGGAGTCCTATTAACACCCTATCCTTGAATACCAGGGTCAGTCGTGTGCTCCTCTCCCACACACATAACTCAAAAAACTTGATCATTTATAGGTGTCAAGTGAAAAGCCCTGAAGTTCAGGATGCTTTACCCCCTTCTAACAATACCAAAACCACAAGATGAAATAGATTACCAGCACCTACCGTTCATAAGAAATGTTACATCGGGACTGACCTTCAAGCATTTGCTAGATGATTAGCTCACCTCTTAGCAGAGGTGAGCTTATCCCATACCGTGGCGTCCGTCGTCCGTCGTCGTCGTCGTCGTCGTCGTCCGTCGTCCGTTAGCAGGGCACGTTTCGTAACTGTTAGAGCTATTGAGTTGAAACTTGGTACACATGTACCCTTATGTAATGACACCTTGGAGACCAAGTTTCGGACCGATTCGTTTCATGGTTTGGCCACCAGGGGGCCAAACGTTAAAAGTGAAAATATGCAATATCTCCCTTTATAGTAGTCGGGAAATTTTGAAAAAAATATGGTAGGTACTTCTCGCAAAGGTGCATCATATATCCTCCGGGTTTTTGATTTGACCTCCTTTTCAAGGTCACAGAGGTCAAATGGTGTAAATTGGCCGTTAGGATGTAACAATGGCACGTTTCTAAACTGCAATGACTATTGATACCAAATTTGGTACACATTTACCCCTTAGTCAGGTGATCTCAGGGACCGAAGTTTGGTCCAATATGATTCACCACTTGACCACCAGGGGGCAAAATCCAAAAACCTTAAAAATGTGATTATTCCTTAACTTCTTGCCCAATTGCCACCAATTTGATATCATGGGTACATCTAACCACCATACAGTATATGCCACACAGGTTTTTAATTTGACCTTCTTGTCAAGGTCACAGAGGTCAAATTGCGTAAATTCGCCGTCAGGCCGTAACTATGGCACGTTTCTTAACTGCAATGACTATTGATCACAAATTAAGTACACATGTACCCCTTGGTCAGGTGATCTCAGGTACCGAAGTTTGGTGCGATCTGATTTGCCGTTTGGCCTCCAGGGAGGGGGCCAAATCCTAAATTCTTCAAAATGCCATTATTCCTAGTAATGACTTGCCCGATTGGCACCAATTTTATATCATAGGTACATCTAATTCTAACAACCATTCAATGTGTCACCCGGGTCTTCTTTGATTTGATCTACTTTTCAAGGTCACAGAGGTCGAATGTACTGTAAATTGGCCATTTTGGGGAAATTGTATTTGCTTGGACCTACATCAAACCTAACACTACATGACACAATACCATGCTCTTTATCCATCTTTCCTCCACATGAGGTGAGCACAATGGCCCTGGCCATTTCATTTTTAGCAAAGCATCTGCAGTGAAAGGTCCACGTTATTCATACGAAAACAAGCATAGTCTTCTACTTTTAGCAAATACTGCCTCTACTAGAAAGATTTGCTTCAAAGGAAATGCTAGTTTTTATTCATATGGCCCATTGTGTTGAAAAAAGGGTTCTACCCATAACAAAAAACCATTCCTTTTGCCACCACATGTTCTTTTATTCATTGTGTGGTTGTCCCTGATGTAAAGCTGACGGCAATTACTGCATGGCTGTTTGGCTTAGGCTGGACCATGTTCACTGGACTAGTTTGTCACAACCAACCTACACTTCAAAGGAATTGATGTAAAGGTCCAGATGTTTCTGGTTGTGACCATGCATCTACTGGGCATGTGTATCTCAAACTGTTTTTCAAAGGATTTAATGTAAAGGTCCATACTACCTTAACTATTTGCCCCAAGGTTGTGACAATGCATTGACTGGACTGGTTTTTGGCTCACCTCTTGAGGATTCTCCTGGTAGTACCCTTTACTGTGTCACCTAACCAGAGCCCAATCACACTTCCAATATGGGTGCTAGGTGGTCATCTTGAACATTGAGCTTTGTCCTTCTACTCAGGCATACATTTGGAAAGCCACTGACACAATTCACTCTTGCATTTGCTGCATGCTCTGTTGAAATCTACTAACAATCATAGGGTCAGTGGTATATTTGACATGTCAGGAATGCCAAGAAGTTTAGCATTCCTTCATGTTCCAGGCCTGACTGTGGGTTTGAAATCAACTGAAGGTGTATTGACTGAAGAATAGTCTTTGCACTAGGAAGTTTCCTTTCGAAAACCGGATTGTTCTGATTCTCAATATGGTCACCAGGGCGGCGTGCTTGAAATCGGTTACCGTCAATTTCGAGGAGAACCGTTCGTCCGATTAAATTCATTTTTGGTATGTACGTTGGGGGTAACTAGAGGAAGTTTCCTTTCGAAAACCGGCTCGTTCTGATTCTCAATATGGTCACCAGGGCAACGTGCTTGAAATCGGTTTCCGTCAATTTCGAGGAGAACGGCTTGGAGGATGGAATCAATTTTTAGTGGGTGTAGGCCTAATGTAGTTTTGTAAGGGGAAGGTTCCTTTCCAAAATCAGCGCGATTCGAAATTCAATATGGCCGCCACGCTCACATCCTCAAAATAGGTTTCCACAATTTTAATTTCCATATGCAAACTAGCCACTCCACTAAGCCAACTTCACCATTATCTCACCTTCAACCTTAATAGGCTGAGGGGTTATGCTCGCTTTGCGATGCTATTTTTAGTTATTTTGTGTTACTTGTTGGCTCAAGTTCGTGGTCTTTTGGTCTGCTGACGAGTCCCATAAAGACTGCATGGGCCCAATAACAAGAAATGGGGACGAAACTCAAGAGATTGAAAAGAGCACGCCTAAAAGTTGCAATGTCAATACTAACGACAAAGACATGATATATTATTCAGACATAAGTGTAGACATAATTTGCAGCTTCTTGTTATGTGATGTACAGCTCAGGCAACCTCTTGAGTCCAGGCCTCAGCCTTGTTTATTGCTGACAGCCACTCTGACTCGACTTTTTTCTCCTAGGCTGTTATAAAGTCTCCAGGAAATCACATCCCTTTCACCCTTTCTGAACGGAGGGGGGGGGGGCTGAATCATGAAATGGCATGCAGTTTCAGGGCTAGAAAACATGTGAAACAGCTGCTACATGTAAAGCAGTATTGAGTAATGAATTTTGATGACCTTGGGGATCCTGGTTATGAAGCAGTTTTTAGCTCAGCTGACAAAGTCAGCGAAGCTAGTCAAAAAGCTGTTCGATTGGTGTCTGTTCTTCCATCCTTCCATCCATCCTTCCATCTAGCCATCTGTAGACAAGTTGGGCATTTTGTGATCATACAACCGAGGCACTTCAAATCTAGTCTTGCTTATAAACACCGCAGAAAATGTTGGTTACGGAAAAAAATTTTGGGCGATTCGACTCAAATTCACCTTCCCAGGGGGCAAAATGCGTAAATGAAAAAACAATTTTTTGACGCTCTATTCCAGCAGATAAAAGCTTGAAATAAAGTTGAAAAGGTCTTCATGATACAGAAGTTTTGATATAAAATAGATTAGTGTCGATTTATATCACCAGTTGGCGGTAGTGAGCAAAACTGTTGTTTGACCCCGGATGATTCCGCTTTAAATTTCCCGCCGAGGTTACCTGGAATACTATCATCAAGAAAATGGCGGTGACCTTTTTCTTTCTACCGGAGCGATGATTTTGTAAGTGACAAATTTTCTTATTTAAGCTTTTACGGAAATGTTTTTTGGTACGAAACTTCACACGTTTATAGAAAAGATCAACGAGAATGTGTTCAAATGCCCTCATAACGATGAGTTCAACGGAATTTGGTCAAAACAACCTTCGAATGGAGTCAACTTTCTTTGCGAAATTGAAGCGACGACCTCATTATTTATCGTAATTTATGCAGATCTGAGTCCAGCTGATGGGTGATGTTCTGATTTGTGTTCAAACTATTGGAAACTTCGGAAATTAGTTCTATTAGTTCTACTATTCTGCAGGACTGTATAATAGCCATTGATGTTGACAGCTAAAAGCAAGAAAACTTTGTTTATTTATCAAACTGTATCGAGTGTTATCGAATCCAATGGATGTGTCGATCATGAGATCATGATCATGAAGATGCGTGTTGTGTTATCATAACCGGAAAATAAGTTGAAGTTATTATTAGTACTACGATTCTTACATGAGTAAAAAGTAGACGTTTTAAGCAACACATTAATGTTACTCCCATAAAAAAACTGTCAATTCTCCTTACCACTCACAGAAGCCAAGCCATTGCTGTTAAGTCATGCAAGGGCTTAATCAATTACCTGCACTCCCTGTGGGGTGAATAACATTACCTTTTGAACAGCTGGCTGTAGGGGGATGATTGGAAAAGCCGGTATACCTGCTGACCTGCTGAACCCAGATTAATGTTATTTTCAATCCACGATTGCAGGTCACCTGATTTTCGAGATTTCACGGGAAATGAAATTGTAAACAAACGCATGTGTGCAGTTCAAATGTAAACAAAAATGTATTTTGGTACTTTTGGTTGCTAGACTTGGGTTTTCCCGCAGTTAGGAGCTGGGGTCAAATTGGTGGTCTATTGTTTATGGGTGCTGTTTTAGTCAGAGGTAGCCCCTGATTATGAAGGGATTTTCAAATTAAGGTGACCATGGTCTTTTTATGTGCTCACCACAGCTTTCAATACTTGATGTATCTGAAGAGGTGCGCGGAACCTGACATGGCCTTACCAAGGAGCTGCTCACGGTGCTGAACTTCTAGCTTGCCTGTCGACTAAGTGCCTTTTTGGCGGAGACATTGCTACATGTAGGAGGAGCACGCATTTTAAATTTATAGTAGTGATAGTACAGTTGGTTCGAGCCATTTGAAAGCCGACATGTGAAGGCCTATCTAGATTCTCCTTCTTCTCCGTATAAAAGGGGCATATTGCTGACTAAGGAATGAGGCATATTGACATTGCCTCATCATCTCTATCGGACCAATTGATATACTTTTATATGCACGCATACATCACGCCATTTCAGGGTCCGAGTCTGTGGACAATTGGTTTGATTAATTTGTCTCTTCGATATTGCTCCTTTATTGCATTAGATTTTCATCGCAATTCAATCTACTAGCATATACCCGTGGCGCGGGCTGTTCGAGGTTTAAAAATCGGATTGTGTGGGTGCTGTATGTTGTGGGTTTGGTGTAAATGGGGTGCTGGTTTGTGAGTAAAATCTCCGGGCGTTATCTATATGTACGTCAATGGGGACAGTGGTATATTGATATTGATAGATGATATGTTACTCAGAGTCATAAAATTTCCACTGTTTTTCTGTGTAAAATGTATCCAGTGTTGTTGTTGTTGCTAACAGTAAACTATGATGCGTCCTTACTGGAATCCTCTACTTACTTATACTTCTAACAACAACAACAAACAACTACTGCCAGTACCAACTGGAAGACATTTTTTTCCTGCACCTTAGAGGCATAGTCGATTAATATTCATACTGATTTATATTCATGACGTCATTCTCAATTTTCATTGGTTCTTCCAAATAAGGCTCGACGAATGAGCATCGATGATAAGTCTTCCGGCAACAAAAACACGTGCTTAGCGCAATGACAGTTCAGAAACATTTAGTACAGGGTAAACCATAATGAATGTAACAAAATGAATGTTTTGGATTGTATATTATGGTCCGTATATCATGGTCCATTGGTCCAGGGCCATGATGAGGGGGGGGGGGGGGGTACACCCCTCTTTTTCCAAATCTGCATGGAAAACATGAGGTCTCGGGGAGGAGGGGGGGGGGGCAGTTCTCAGCCCACACTATTATTAGCTCAGCTGACAAAGTCAGCGGAGCTAGTCAAATAGCTATTCGATTGGTGTCCGTCCTTCCATCCAGCCATGTTGGGCATTTTGTAACCATAGAACTGCGGCACTTCAAATATGGTTTTGTATGTTAACAGCGCAGGAAAGGATGCTTACAGAAAAGAAAATGTGCGATTCGACTCACATTCAGCTCCCCAGGTGGCAAAATGCGTAATTGAATAAACCATTTTTTGCCGCTCTATTCCTGCAGATAAAAGCTTGAAATAAACTTGAAGAGGTCTTCATGATATAGAAGTTTTCATATAAAATAGATTAGTGTCGATTTATATCACCAGTTGGCGGTAGTGAGCAAAACTGTTGTTTGACCCCGGATGACCCCGCTTTAAATTTCCCGCCGAGGTTACCTGGCCTGGAGTACTATCGTCAAGAAAATGGCGGTGACATTTTTATTTCTACCGGAGCGATGATTTTGTAAGTGACGAATTTTCTTTTTTAAGCCTTTACGGAAACGTATTTTGGTACGAAACTTCACACGTTTATAGAAAAGATCAACGAGAATGTGTTCAAATGCCCTAATAACGATGAGTTCAACAGAATTTGGTCAAAACAACCTTCGAATGGAGTCAACTTTCTTTGCGAAATTGAAGCGACGACCTCATTATTTATCGTAATTTATGCAGATCTGAGTGCAGCTGATGGGTTGATGTTCTGATTTGTGTTCAAACTATTGGAATCTTCGGAAATTAGTTCTATTAGTTCTACTATTCTGCAGGAGTATATTATAGCCATTGATGTTGACAGCTAAAAGCACGAAAACTTTGTTCAGGTTTCTCGTCCAATCACGTGACCTCTCCAACACTCGATAATGCACTCTTTTCGTCCACGTTTTAGGCCAATCTTCGGCCTGAACATGAAATCTAATAAGCGCAGTACTTAAATCAGATGTTTCTCTCGCCTTGAAAACATTCCTGGGTAAAATCCATTGAGATTAGCCGAGTTAATCCACTTTTTCCGTGACTAAAATCTCTGCCGCTGAATTCTATAAATAGAAACTATTAACATCGCGGCAGTGTGGTTCCCATTGTGCGCCCTCCCACTTCACACCATGTCAGGAACTTTTACGGAGAGAGAGGGCGTGCGGTAAGAAGAATGGCCAAAATGACGTCACGTTTTCCTGGCAATGTCTCTTGCCAGACGCATTGGCAAAGCATCTTTACAGACAACGTTAGAACTTGAAAACGAATATGTTAATTTGCAAAATTAAAAGCAGATTTCACCACTAACCAGCCAAATCGGAATACGACGGCGCTTTCCTCCTGCTAAAAAACCTTGTTCCCGCACTCCTATTTTAATTTATGCCAAGGAATATGATATGATCTGTTTTCACTTTTTGGCTCACCGTAAGGGGAGTCTATATGATAGCGCTGTGTCCGTGTCCGTCGTCGTCGTCGTCGTTGTCGTCGTCGTCGTCGTCGTCGTCGTCGTATCCTAACAGTGGCACGTTTCTTAACTGCTAGGGCTATGAACTTGAAACTTTGTACACAGAATGCCCTAGGTCAGCTGACCTCTGACACTGATTTTCGGTCCGATCTGATTTCTCTGTTTGGCCACCAGGGGCCAAATGTCGATATCTAAAAAGTGTGATATCTCGCTTATTAGTGACTTGTTTTCGATAAAACTTTTGTTGTAGGTACTCATAGCAAATATACATTTTATATTATACGGGTTTTTAATTTGACCTTGTTTTCAAGGTCGCAGAGGTCATATGGCGTAAATTGGCCATTAGAGTGTAAACTATGGCACGTTTCTTAAAAACTAAAGCTATGAACTTGAAACTTGGTACATATAACCCCCTATATCACATAGCCTCTGGTGCTGAATTTTGGTTCGATCTGATTCCTAACTTTGCCACCAGGGGGCCAAAAGTGGAAATCTAAAAAGTGTGATATCTCGCTTATAAGTGACTTGTTTTCAATAAAATTCTTATGGTAGGTACTGTTAGGAAGAATACATCACATGTTATACGGGTTTTCAATTTGACCAACTTTTCAAGGTCACAGAAGTCATATGGCGTAAATTGGCTGTTAGAGTGTAAACTATGGCACGTTTCTTAACCAGTAAAGCTATGAACTTGAAAGTTGGTGCATATAACCCCCTACATCAGATAACGTCTGATGTCGAATTTTGGCCTGATCTGATTCTTTATCCGGCCACCAGGGGGCCATAACGGAAAAAGGAAGAAGTGCAATATCTTGCTTATTTGAGTGAATTGTTTTCGATAAAATTTTATGGCAGGGACTCCTAGCAAGGATACATCACATTTCCTATGATTTTTGGATTTGACCTCCTTTTCTAGGTCACAGAGGTCAAATGGCGTAAATTGACCGTTCGAGTGTAACTATGGCACGTTTCTTAACTGCTAAAGCTATGAACTTGAAAGTTGGTACATGTAACCCCCTACATCAGATAATCTCTGACACCGAATTTTGGCCTGATATGATTCTTGATTTGGCCACCAGGGGGTCAAAACTGAAAAAGTAGGACGTGCAATATCTCGCTTATTAATGACTTTTTTTCGATGAATTTTTTATTGCAGGGACTCTTAGCAATCACACGATATTGATCTTATTGATGTCATAGACAATTATTGGTTGGATCATAAACTTAGATATACTGCCCTGTCTTATTACTTGACATCAATACACATCTAAAAAAAGTCTTCATGCCTGATTGTGTTCACCATATTCACCTCTAAACTAAGCATGATCCTGCCTACTAAATGATGTATACGGTGAGCACAATGGCCCCTGGCCGTTTCATTTGTAATTAAATGGTATTCATATAATGAGATCAATAGTAGTGTCCGTGTCAGATCCCATCATGGCGGTATAAATAATTATTTATACCTCCATGATCACATCGTTCAACTAGTTAGCCTGGTACCACTGGCCACCGTCAGACGACGCTGTATTGACGGGACGCTGTATTGACGTCCGTCCCGTCAATACAGCGTCGTCTGACGGTGGCCAGTGGTACCAGGCTATCAACTAGTCTTCTCTCCCCAGGTGCCTCACACGGACCTTCACGTCCCCATACTCAAGACCAACTCTTACAATATCGCCCTCAAAACAACCCTGGAGTCATGAATTCACAGGTGCTCCTGTGAAATCTCAGTTCTAGTTTATTTATCAAACTTTATCGAGGGTTATCGAATCGAATGGATGTGTCGATCGTCGGGGCGGATTGATATGTGGTTAGGTTGTGCGTCCAAGGCGATTAGGTCATTCAGTTAGTTTGAGAAAGATCATGATCATGAAGATGCGTGTTGTGTTATCATAACTGGAAAATAAGTTGAAGTTATTATTAGTACTACGATTCTTACATGAGTAAAAAGTAGACGTTTTAAGCAACACAATAATGTTACTCCCATAAAAAAACTGTCAATTCTCCTTACCACTCACAGAAGCCAAGCCATTGCTGTTAAGTTATGCAGGGGCTTAATCAATTACTTTCACTCCATGTGGGGTGAATAACATTACCTTTTGAACGGCTGGCTGTAGGGGGATGATTGGAACAGCCAGTATACCTGCTGACCTGCTGAACCGAGGTTAATGTTATTTTCAATCCACGATTGCAGGTCACCTGATTTTCGAGATTTCGCGGGAAATGAAATTGTAAACAAACGCATGTGTGCAGTTCAAATGTAAACAAAAATGTATTTTTGGTACTTTTGGTTGCTGGACTTGGGTTTTCCCGCAGTTAGGAGCTGGATCAAATTGGTGGTCTATTGTGCTGTTTTAGTCAGAGGTAGCCCTTGATTATGAAGGGATTTTCAAATTAAGGTGACCATAGTCTTTTATGTGCTCAGCTCACCACAGCTTTCAATACTTGATGTATCTGAAGAGGCGCGCGGAACCTGACATGGCCTTACCAAGGAGCTGCTAACTTTGCCTTTTTGGCTGAGACATTGCTTCATGTAGGACTAGGAGGAGCACGCATTTTAAAGTTATAGTAGTGATAGTACAGTTGGTTCGAGCCATTTGGAAACCGACATGTGAAGGCCTATCTGGGTTCTCCTTCTTCTCCGTATAAAAAGGGGCATATTGCTGACTAAGGAACAAGGCATATTGACATTGCCTCATCATCTCTATGGGACCAATTGATATACTTTTATATGCACGCATACATCAGGCCATTGCAGGGTTCGAGTCTGTGGACAATTGGTTTGATTAATTTGTCTCTTCGATATTGCTCCTTTATTGCATTAGATTTTCATCGCAATTCGATCTATTCAAGATATAGCCAATTTGAACCTGTCTGCGCCAAGGATAGATTGGTTCCAGATCAACTCACTATGACTAGGAATACGCAGTAGAGCACAATGTCATGAAAAACGACCCTTTGTATTGTAAATTCCAATCACCTGCAGGACAGGTCAATTTCTCTCAATAAAATTAATTTTGTTGACTCCTGTAATCTCTACCTTATTAAAAAAAAAAGAAAGTGGTGCTAGTCCCAAACTGGTAATTTCTATTTATTTTGACCTCTGTTAAATCATGATACCTCTCAATTACAGACAGCATTTTGTATCCTTGTGCTCTACAACCCAGCCTGGACATACCACAGTTGTCCATGGAGAAGTCTCATCCTCTCTGACACTTTTTTTCTGTAAAGCTACTGATACAACATGCTGAACTAGGGATATCTTCCGTTGCCTCCTGTAATATTTACATACCATGGCTGATTAGTTCAATCATATTTCATCCACCTGGCAGCTCTGCATTGGAAATTTTAGTGGTATAACGTGTTCTCTTGACCTTCAAACAGTAGTATAAAGCCGATATTTACTGCTTTATACCCTCAGTCCTATGTTATTAGGTCATCCAGCTGAGCGCCAGGCCCTTGGGCCTCTTGTTACAGGGCTTTGTACAGCCCTTCGAGTATAATACGCGGGGGGGGGGGGGGGGGGCTGGTGATGCGAGTGGCGATGTGATGATCAATTCTGTTCTGGATGGACAAATAATTGCAAAACTGACCCTTTCAATTAGTTGAACAGGACGTCATCATAGGCTACAAGTTGCCAGTAGGCATAATGTGGAAGAGAAGTGATATAAATGAAATGGCAAGGGCCATTGTGCTCACCTGTCGATATGAAAGGGAGAGTTTGAGGAAGAAGTTGTCATTGTTAGGGGTTGATCATGCAATAGTTGTGGGATGGTGTGGTTTGTCTTGAAAAAGTGGAGTTAGTCGTATTGTTTTCCGCATGCACATGTTACTGACGTTGGAATAAGTGAATCGTTATTTGTGGGAGAAGCTGAGAGATGTTTTCTGGCGAATTAAAACAGGTTTACATGTGTCTTAGCTATTCAGTGACTATTGAAAATGAACAGTGCATTTACATTTTGTAAAATCTGCTGTCATTGGCTGAAATTTGAGATGAATGGGATGTACCTGTGGAATTGTGCGTGATTACGCTATTTTGAAAGGATTATTTATCCTCGCCTGTGATTGGAGAGAAATGTTGAAAAATATGATACAAGGACAATGAGGGACTGGCGTGAGTAATCTGCCACGTGGCGCTGCAATTGATCATATCAAAACTTTCCATTTCCAATGCATTATCACATTATTTCTGAGCCCAGAAATGATTGCTTATTTTCGACTGATTTCGGCGACGTTTGCATGTTCCTGCTTTAAATCTACTGAGCTATCAATTTTGTAAGATAATTTTGCGGAAAATATGCACGATGCCAGTTATTGGGCACGATTTGTGTTGTTGAAATCTTGTGCAAAAATGTATGCAATGGTTTCGCGCGATTGACCTCATGCGACGTCAACAGACCAGAAAATGATGTCATGACGTCAGAAGGAACGATTGATTGTGGCGCGGCCGTTGGCATTTATCGTTATCACCAGTTCCTTATTGAAGCAAGGAATGCACAGTATTGAATATGATGTACTAAGTAACTAGGTAGCAGTTTGTATTCATTTTTGAGAGAATAAAAGGTACACATTCATGATGAAAGGATGTGGTGTTGTGATTTTCTGAAGAACAGGTGGCAATTGTACTGGAAGGTCTGGGTCTGTTCAAGGTAAGCTTGGTCGTTGGTGCTGAGCACTTGTTGTGTTGAAGATCAGGATGAATGTGGTTATGGCAGGGAAAATGGACTGTGAGACGATTGACTTTATTGTGGAGGGGTAGTCCAATTTGGAGTTGTATGGTGAGAGTTGGGGTTTGGTCGGTGTATGACTACAAATATGACAGGGCACTATAGATTATTTTATGATCAGACCAATAATTGTCTAATACACCAACAAAGTCAATGTTGTTTGATGGGATGTCATTGCTGAAGACTAGATCTAGTTTGGAATTGTAATCAGTGGTGTTGTTGGTCATGTATTGTCGTAGATTGTATGCTTGGAACATGTATGTTTCTAACTTAGCATTGTAGTTTTCAGTTCCACTAATGGATTTCATATTGAAATCTCCTATTACAATGTATTCTTCATTTGGTTCATAGGATAATAGACATTCTTGTAATTTATAGACAAGATTTTGGAAAGTGCAATTTGGTGATGCATATATTCAATGACATGAAGTACTGTATGGTGACGAGGGGGCTGTATGCAGAGCGATATGGATTCAAAGTCAAAAGTGCTGATGGATTCTTTTTCCAATATTTTGATATCATTTTTGACATACATTATCAAGCCATGTGGGGGTCTTTGCATACTATTGGCTATTGTTTGGTCATTGCGTTTTAGCTGAAAGTTAGGGATAGAATAATGAATGTCAGGGTCAGAGGGTTTGAGCTTTGATTCTGCGAGTGCAACAATAGATGCAGCATTGATGTTTGGGTCTAGTCTTAGATCATCGAAATTTGCATGGACTGATCTTGTATTGTGGTAGACATATTTAACTTGATTGTTAGGTTGATAGGACAGGGCAATTTGTATTATTTGATGATGGGACCAGCTTTGGGGAATGACAGAGCATGAGTTAATGTTTTGAGAATTTGATTGATTAAGACCATGGGTGATATGAATAAAGACTAGCAAATGCTTTTACTCCGGTTTTGTACAGAAAGGCCTAGTGTAAATGTACATGGAGATTTAGATAAAAGCATTTGCTAGTCTTTATTCATATCACCCCATGTCTAACTCTGTATGTGGACATTCTTTTTTGGATAATGGTGGTTGTGTTTTAGTAGTTTGTTCTATGATGAATTGTTTGAAATTAAATGTCTGTGACATGAAAGTTTCTATGTCTTCTGTGTATTTGTTGTGCATTATCATCTTTAGGCGTTTGTCATCTTTGTCTGGGTTGTGAACGAGAATGGGGTTGTCAATGTTACTGAAATTACCAATGAGGAAGAAGTTGGCCATTTGTCTGTATGGCAAAAGGCATGTATGTAATTCGTTGGTGAGTGTTGGCCATGAGCAATTTTGGTAAACATTAATGATAAGGACATATAATGTTTGTGAACAGTGTGGTGGGCAGAACGACACCATCATTATCTCAAAGTGGTCAGTTCGATCAGATCGTTTTTCGAAAATAGTGAAATCATCTTTTATGTATAACATAAGTCCATGTGGGGGTCTTATGTGGTTGTCTGTTGTTGGCTGATCATTTCGCAGCAGTTGAAATTTGGGGAAACTGTATGCGTTGGAAGGATCTTTTTTTGTTAGCTGAGAATTTGCAAGTGCTATGAGAGAGGCTGCTGTGATGATTTCATTATATTTCAACTTATCGAAATGCTGAAGGACTGATTGTGCATTGTTAAAGGCAATGGTGAACTGTTTGCCATGGTACACTGGTGTGTAAGACAATTGTAGCTTCTGTGTCTGTTTCATTAATCTCATGTACTTTGTTACTTTTGATGACTGTGAAATGTCTTTTTCATTCAGATCAATAATGTATAAATCATTCATGGAGCGGACACGACTCAATGCTACATAATGTGCATGTTGTTTAAGACCTGGCGGTGTACTTTTAAGCATAGGGTTCATGTTGATGACTAGTTGTTTGAATGTTCCGCCTTGTGATGAGTGAACAGTTCTTGCATTGCTTTGTTTTAAGGGAAATTGTGTTCTCAAGACTGTATGATGTTTTCCCCATGGAAATTGGCGTTTTACAGCAAATATAGGTGTCCAAGATGGTTGGATTTCTGTTGAATATAGTGCTCGATTAGATGTCCGTCGCTTTTGTCCAATGTTTGTTTCTTCGAATTGTACCCAAATTATGGATGGATTTTGTAGGTTATCATAATATTGTATTAGCTTGACAATACAAGACGTACCATTGACTAGACCATCATCTATATCTGTGTTTATTGTAGTGGAGTATGTGAGAGAGATGGCAATATTTAGAGTTCTCTGGAGATTTGCGGAGTCATTGTACATGTTGACTGTGTGTAGACTGTTTGATATGATTTGCTTCTGTTCTTCAGGGCAATCAGTTATAATGACATCATGTGCGTGTATGATGGCTTTTGTAGAGGTTGCTTCTTGGAACATTTTGTTATGTTCATTTACTAATTTATTGGTCAAGAAAATATGGGGTACAATGTTTGGGTAATTTGGATCATTCACTGAAATTGAACGAGTTTTTAGAACTGACATATCATCATTTGTTTGTTGTCCTGTTCGTAGTCTATTAAGGATGCTGGCAAATTGATCATGTCCTTGCTGTCTCATCATTTCATCAAGTTCATATACAGTAAAGTTGTCTCGCCACAAATGATTTTGCAAGAATGCATTTGGTGCATTTGCATTTTCAAATAAATAATTGTCGAAACATGGTTGGAGCTGATACATATCTCCTATGGTGATCACATGAACCCCTTCAAATGGTTTTTGAACACCTAATATTTCTTGTAATCTCTGGTGGATGAAGAGAAACATATCACAGCCAACCATAGAGATTTCGTCAATGATGAGAACTTTCAAATGTCGGTACTTTGTGCGAAGTGTATTACGTTTCTCAGTTGTGAGGGGTTTGTATTCTGTTCGGTAATTCTTTTTGTATGGGACAGCAAATGCAGAGTGTACTGTTGAACCTTGGACAATGTATGCTGCAAATCCACTGGGTGCTACAATTTGTATTCTGACATCTTCTGGATTTTGTTCTTCTTCAGAACATAAATGTCTCAGTAGAAATTGATACAAGGCTTTTACTACTTGAGATTTTCCTACTCCAGCTCCTCCTGTAATGAACATGTTGAGTTGTTCATGAGTTGTTTTCATTGTTTGTATGACATGTGTGAATATCTCTCGCTGTTTGTGATTTAGAGTTCTTAGCAAGTGTTTGTATTGTTCATTGGGCAATCTTTTGTTAATGAGTTCAACTTGTTGATCTGTAGGCCTTACAGTTATCCCTAGGTCTTGAGCAATGTCATATTTCTTTTGAGAGTCAGCACGATCAGGATAAAAAAATAAACATTCAGTACTTTGAATAGTGTTATCAACTTCATCCTGTTCAATGAGAGTTCCATTTTCAGCTTCGGCAGTAGCTTCTTGCAGTTCTTCATTGAATTGTTCGTATTGTCTTCTTTATACTTCGATATTTGTAACTGTTTTTAGATACTTGTAGTGTTGCTCATGGGTTTCGAATTGTCCGAGAAGGTTATTTTCAGATCTTATCCATGGGTGAAAAAGTAAAATTCGTTCTCTGTAGTATGCTTCAGAATCATGGTCTTTGTTGAAATTGACATATCTGATAACTTTTGGATTTGCTCTCTTTGTGATTTCAATTTCACTCTTTGTGATATAGAATGGTTGTACTGTGAAATCGTGGTCATCATCATTATTATCTTGATCATTCATTGGACTTGGATCATGGTCAGTGTCAAATGATGGGTCATCTTCTAAATTGTCTTGAAATGGTTGTGGAATGTTTTCTGATTTTGGGTATTTAATGGTAAAGCAGGAAACATAATCAGCCAGGCAGTATTGTTTGAGGCAAACTGGTCTGTAGGCATAGTAAGATATCATACTTTGTGTTTGTATATTTGTTGATGAGGGTGGGAGTTTTCCAATCTTGTCTGGTCTTTCAATATGAAAGGGCGTTCTTCAGGTGTATTTGTGTTTATGAAAACAACATCTCTTGAACAGCGTGTTAGTGGTGTTTGTAGAACAAGATAAGCTGCTTCTTGTGCTCCTGTTTCAACAGCATTCAGGAATTTATTTCCCATGTGACGCACTGCTTGTTGCAAATCCATTTTGTCAGTTTTTGCTTCTTTAGCGGCAGTATCAAGAAGATTAGACATCCCTTTTTGAGACTTACATGTATAAGCAAACATGTAGACAGCTACAGCATATCCATCAAGAATAAATTGAATGTCATGGTAAGCTTGCCAAGCGCTTAGTAAATGTTTCATGTATGGGTTGATGCGAATTTCAGACGGTTCTCTTTTAAGGAATATTTTTGGGGATTTCAATGACGACTGAATATTCTTGATATATTCATCTTTCGACATGTCTAGTTCTTGAAGAAAGTCATCAAATGTCCAAACAATGGGTGATATGAATAAAAACTAGCAAATGCTTTTACTCCGGTTTTGTACAGAAAGGCCTAGTGTAAATGTACATGGAGATTTAGATAAAAGCATTTGCTAGTCTTTATTCATATCACCCAATGTCTTTGCCATCTCCCATTGCATTTAAAGTTTTTGGTATTTTTTGTGAAATTTTCCTTGTATGTTTTCAACAGTTGTTCATTGGTATCTGGATCTAGTGGTTCCAAAACTCTTGTTTTTTTCATTGGAGGCATTGGGAAACCAAATCTGCATATTGGGCATTTACCTTTTCTGCATGTCCTTGAATGTTTGTGATATTGCAGGGCGAGGAATGGCATATCAGATTCATTTACATTTGCAGCTGCACTGATTATGGAGTCAGTGAATTGAACAACTTCTTCTTCGGAAGAGGATGCATACTTGGGAGCATCTTTTATCCAAAGGGCCATATGCACATGAGGACTGCCTCTTTGTTGAAATTCAACTCGGTAGAAACTATCAGTGTTTACACCCAATGGATTATATGGTCCTTTCAAAACAATTTTCATGAATTGTTGAAATCGATGATCAAAATATCTGGCAGAAGTCACAGGATCTGAACTGAGTAGCCTGGTTCTAGTTTGCCAGTTGAATTGTTCAATTTCCTTATCAGAGTACTCAACCTTGTCAATCATAATGCCGAGTGTCTTTAAAAGTGAAGTCCATCTGGTATCAGCAGCTGATAAAGACATGAACAGTGTTGGTATGCCTAGTTGGCGAATCATTGCAAAGACTTCTTTCTTTTTAGCTCACCTCTTAGCAGAGGTGAGCTTATCCCATACCGTGGCGTCCGTCGTCCGTCGTCGTCGTCGTCGTCGTCGTCGTCGTCGTCCGTCGTCCGTTAGCAGGGCACGTTTCGTAACTGTTAGAGCTATTGAGTTGAAACTTGGTACACATGTACCCTTATGTAATGACACCTTGGAGACCAAGTTTCGGTCCGATTCGTTTCATGGTTTGGCCACCAGGGGGCCAAACGTTAAAAGTGAAAATATGCAATATCTCCCTTAATAGTAGTCGGGAAATTTTGAAAAAAATATGGTAGGTACTTCTAGCAAAGGTGCATCATATATCCTCCGGGTTTTTGATTTGACCTCTTTTTCAAGGTCACAGAGGTCAAATGGTGTAAATTGGCCGTTAGGATGTAACGATGGCACGTTTCTAAACTGCAATGACTATTGATACCAAATTTGGTACACATTTACCCCAAAGGCACCTTCCCCATAGAGGTATACGGTATACTACACTATACGCGAACAATGGCTTCACAAAGGGTGCATGACCATGAAACTATTGTTCGCGTATAGTATAGTATAGGGTAAAGCTCTATGGAATAGGTGCCTTAGTCAGGTGATCTCAGGGACTGAAGTTTGGTCCAATATGATTCACCACTTGACCACCAGGGGGCAAAATCCAAAAACCTTAAAAATGTGATTATTCCTTAACTTCTTGCCCGATTGCCACCAATTTGATATCATGGGTACATCTAACCACCATACAGTATATGTCACACAGGTTTTTAATTTGACCTTCTTGTCAAGGTCACAGAGGTCAAATGGCGTAAATTCGCTGTCAGGCCGTAACTATGGCACGTTTCTTAACTGCAATGACTATTGATCACAAATTAAGTACACATGTACCCCTTGGTCAGGTGATCTCAGGTACCGAAGTTTGGTGCGATCTGATTTGCCGTTTGGCCTCCAGGGAGGGGGCCAAATCCTAAATTCTTCAAAATGCCATTATTCCTAGTAATGACTTGCCCGATTGGCACCAATTTTATATCATAGGTACATCTAATTCTAACAACCATTCAATGTGTCACCCGGGTCTTCTTTGATTTGACCTACTTTTCAAGGTCACAGAGGTCGAATGTACTGTAAATTGGCCATTTTGGGGAAATTGTAATTGCTTGGACCTACATCAAACCTAACACTACATGACACAATACAATGCTCTTTATCCATCTTTCCTCCACATGAGGTGAGCACAATGGTCCTGGCCATTTCATTATTTTCAAGATATGGAGGAGAATTTCGAATTGTCCTGAAAATGTAATAGCCCTCATCGAGGCGAACCACTTCATTTCGTACTTTATTGTGTAACATTTGTTTAGCTGTGTAAGTAACTCCTTTTGATTTGCAACGACGGATGGCTAGTTTTACTTTATCTGATATTTGTTTAATTTGGAGTTTTTTGAGTTTGAAGAAAATGTTTGGAATATTTTAGGCTACTCTGCGATCTACACTTCTCAATTCATATTTACAAATATCACTATAATGAACTGTTAGCTTTTTGTCAGATCTGCCTTGTCCACAGAATATTGTAGGAAATGAGAGGTATTCAGCATTACTGTCATGGAATAAATTCAAAGGTTTTTGTCCTTCACCAGGAGCAAATATGTATTCAATAGGTTCAGGAGTATCGACAGAATCAAGCATGGTGTCCATATTTCCAGATGTTCTTTCAGTTTCATCGACTTCACTAAAGCTACTATCATTATCGTCACTGGCATTGCTATCAAGATCACCAGCTGAATCATTGTTGCAGTTGTTAGGATCGTTATAGGTCTTGTATTTTGCATTGTTACTATCTGTAGCAATATTTCTTTGGGTTAGGGATTGTTGTGATGTGCTTGGTACAGGTGCAGTGTTGTTTTGCTCAACAAATTGAAACATGTCTCGAGACTGTTCTTTTTGAAGAGATTGTGTCCATATCATATTGTCAGTGATGTTGACATCCTTGTAAAACGGGCTATTATCTTTTAACCACTTCACAGCATTAAGTACTTTTGTGGGTCTGATGTTTTTAATGAATTCATTTGTTTTGTACTGTAGTCTTCTTTTTAGTTTTACTGGTACAGTGTCAGTGTCGGATAAGTTCCTTGGTAGAGACATAATTGTCTTCGAGACATCAATGGGAACATTAACTACATTTCCTCGAACCATTTTTTGTCCACCAACAGGGAGTTATCTCATTTGCATGAATGGGATGCGTAATGCCACAAGTCTTTCTTCCAACTGATGCAAGTTCAGTTCCTCTGGTTTTTCTTTTATTTTGAACCCAGTGTTATTTTCTATAGATAACTTTGGGACTTTTCCTTTGCTTATTGATTGTTTGCATGTTCTACAGATCCATTCTTTGTTCTGAACTGATGTATATCCTGTGAGGCACTGCATGAACAGATCTTGTTGTTGAAGTGATGCATGTATGTTTTTCACATCTATGACTGAATCTTTAAACCACATTTGATGGCAACAAGAACAAACATAAATAGGTCCAGTCTTTATTTTTTGATGAAACTTATTAATGCAGTGATGTTGGAACCATAGTTACTTTTCTGTTTTAGGGCTTTTTCTTTAGATTTGTAATCATTATCAGTTCTTGATCTTTGCCTCTGTACTTTACTTAGTAGTTTTTGGTGATCTTTATAGTTGCTGTTCGTTGTCCGTTTCAAATTTTTTCTGTCTCTTTCAATTTGTTGAAATTCAGTATCAGACCTTAGTTTCCTTTTTCTCGAGACATCTTTATTTTGTTCAATAGTGTGTACATGTGGATTATTACGACTTTTCTGTTTGTGCATTTTTTATTGAACTTGTCTTTGTGGCTTAGATCAAGCTTGTTGTTTATGAGTAAGTTCTCTGGCTTTATATTTAAGATCAGTACGAAGGTTTTGTTTGTTTGATGTTTGTGTTTTCTTTTCTATAGTCTTGTAATGTAAATGTGATCGTACTTCTTGTTTCCTGTGCAGTTCTTTTGCATTATATTCTGGATTGGATCGAACAGTCTGTTTGCTTTGCAGTTCCTTGGCGTTATACTCTGGATTGGATCGAAACTTTTGTTTCCTTTGTAGTTCCTTGGCTTTATATTCTGGATTGGATCGAAACTTTTGTTTCCTTTGTAGTTCCTTGGCTTTATATTCTGGATTGGATCGAAGATGTTGCTTGCTTTGTAGTTCCTTGGCTTTATATTCTCGATTGGATCGAAGATGTTGCTTGCTTTGTAGTTCTTTGGCTTTACATTCTTGATTGGATCGAACACTTTGTTTGCTCTGCAGTTCTTTGGCTTTATATTCTTGATTGGATCGAACACATTGCTTGCTTTGTAGTTCTTTGGCTTTGTATTCTTGATTGGATCGAACACATTGCTTGCTTTGTAGTTCTTTGGCTTTATATTCTTGATTTGATCGAACACATTGTTTGCTTTGTAGTTCTTTGGCTTTATATTCTTGATTGGATCGAACACTTTGTTTGCTCTGCAGTTCTTTCGCCTTATATTCTGGATTGGATCGAACAGTTTGCTTCTTTTGCAGTTCTTTGGCTTTATATTCTGGATCAGATCAAACATGTTGCTTGTTCTGCAATTCTTTCGCTTTGTATTGTGGATTGGCACGTGTCTGTTGTTTTCTTTTTAATTCTTTTGCCTTATTTACTGGATCAATACGAATGTGTGACGATTTTGTCTCTTGACTGCTATGGAGAAAGCTTTTTCTGTAAGGATACTGATCTTAAAGAAAGTTATTTCGAAGATGTTTTGATGAAGATATTCAGCTAATCTGATAATGTAGATTTTAAGCTGGAGCTGGTTATCAAATTTTAATAAAACTGATGTTCCATCAGGTACATGATTTCCATATCTGTCTCTACTGTGTGAATCAAAAATGTAGTTTTCATCATGTATCACTGCAATTGTTCCTCCTGCAATAATGAGGATTGCTCTAGTACAAGTTGACAAGTTATCAAAAGCATGTTCAAGGGATATATTAGGGAACTGAACATTTTGTTGGTTCAAAATAACATTTTATGATGGTCCAAAACGTTTCAATTTGAAATTGTGATGAAAAGACTGGATAAATATTGGTATTTCATCAACAGCAAGATATGTGTGAATTTGTATACTTTTATATAACATGTCACCATTTCTTAATATGTCATTCAGGTCGGTAACCGGAAAAACGCCGACCGACCGACCGACCGACCGACTGACCTGCCAACCTACTCATAAGTCAATGTGATATATCCAATACACGATAGCAGGTCATATGAAATGAAATTGTAAACAAGCGCACGTAAGCTGGTCAAATGACAACAAATGCATGTTGCGCGTTGCAGTTCATGCATTGCATCGGTCGAGACACTCGAGTAGAAAAACTACAGTGCATATACTAGGCCCAAATCATGTTTTTAGCTCACCTCTTAGCAGAGGTGAGCTTATCCCATACCGTGGCGTCCGTCGTCCGTCGTCGTCGTCGTCGTCGTCGTCGTCGTCGTCCGTCGTCGTCCATCGTCCGTTAGCAGGGCACGTTTCGTAACTGTTAGAGCTATTGAGTTGAAACTTGGTACACATGTACCCTTATGTAATGACACCTTGGAGACCAAGTTTCGGTCCGATTCGTTTCATGGTTTGGCCACCAGGGGGCCAAACGTTAAAAGTGAAAATATGCAATATCTCCCTTAATAGTAGTCGGGAAATTTTGAAAAAAATATGGTAGGTACTTCTAGCAAAGGTGCATCATATATCCTCCGGGTTTTTGATTTGACCTCCTTTTCAAGGTCACAGAGGTCAAATGGTGTAAATTGGCCATTAGGATGTAACGATGGCACGTTTCTAAACTGCAATGACTATTGATACCAAATTTGGTACACATTTACCCCTTAGTCAGGTGATCTCAGGGACCGAAGTTTGGTCCAATATGATTCACCACTTGACCACCAGGTGGCAAAATCCAAAAACCTTAAAAATGTGATTATTCCTTAACTTCTTGCCCGATTGCCACCAATTTGATATCATGGGTACATCTAACCACCATACAGTATATGTCACACAGGTTTTTAATTTGACCTTCTTGTCAAGGTCACAGAGGTCAAATGGCGTAAATTCGCCGTCAGGCCGTAACTATGGCACGTTTCTTAACTGCAATGACTATTGATCACAAATTAAGTACACATGTACCCCTTGGTCAGGTGATCTCAGGTACCGAAGTTTGGTGCGATCTGATTTGCCGTTTGGCCTCCAGGGAGGGGGCCAAATCCTAAATTCTTCAAAATGCCATTATTTCTAGTAATGACTTGCCCGATTGGCACCAATTTTATATCATAGGTACATCTAATTCTAACAACCATTCAATGTGTCACCCGGGTCTTCTTTGATTTGACCTGCTTTTCAAGGTCACATAGGTCGAATGTACTGTAAATGGGCCATTTTGGGGAAATTGTAATTGCTTGGACCTACATCAAACCTAACACTACATGACACAATACCATGCTCTTTATCCATCTTTCCTCCACATGAGGTGAGCACAATGGCCCTGGCCATTTTTTTTATATCCACCGACCATGTAGACAAAGCATATCTTTAGAGTATCGTTATCAGTTCCTTACCGCGTGGGCTCGTTTTCCCGGTATAATTGACTGGAGATGCTGCTGTCAGACACGTCGGACTCCATCACGTCCATTGCGCTGGGCACTACACAGATACATGTGCTATAGAGAAGCGAAAGGGATACTGCATATGACGGTAGGTTGGCAGGTCAGTCGGTCAGTCGGTCGGTCGGCGTTTTTCCGGTTACCATTCAGGTCTGATGGAATCCAATGTGAAGGTGAAAGGATCATGGAATACATTAAAGAAGTAGCAGCATTTGCAGTGCATTGTTTCCCAGCTGATTCTGAGGAGAATAGGTTGAGATTAGCTTGATGAAAATGGCCTTGGACAACTTTGGATATTTGTGGATTGACTGGTCCAGGGTTGGATTCTATGTCATTGCACTGTTTCTGTATATTAGTGCTGAACCATTTATGCAGTTCATGAAGAAGGGACACTTCCAGTATACAGTATGATGAGTAATAATCCGATGAATTTTGTAATGATGCTCTGTATGCATTGTCTTGTAACTTTTCTATATGAGGATACAATCCTTGTATTTGAGTTTCATCAAACCATATATTGTATGTTTCGTGACAATCAATGTCTTGTTCTGTATGAGCAAGTGTTTTGAGAGGTGCATGAGGTTTTGTGCAGCCACATTGATCATTAAGATGATTGTGACTAGCACTTTAAGATGATGCTTTGAAATAAAAATGACCAACAGCTGCACGGTATTGCTCTATAGAAATCTTATTACAATGAGGAGGAACTTTGAGCAATATTGCTTAAGAGTTCTGTTTGCCAAAGACAAGTAAATGAGGAAATATTAAGGTATAAGTAAACTAATGATTTGAATATGATGATCAAGTACTTTATTTTACACAGGAAGTGTTAGTGTACAGAGATAGGTAAAAAGAATTGTGGGAAATTCTCTGAATGACAATGTATTATCAGATGCTGATTGTGAGTGGTCTTAGCTATTTGTTAAATTGAGTGGTAGACTTGGTAATACAATGAGAAATTGTTGTATATGAAGTTCTTTTTCCGTCCGTAAACGATGTACTGTTCTGTAAATGTCGTTTGATACTACTGAGTTGTAGAATTGTAAACGTCTTTTGATGTTACTGAGTTCTAGTTGTGAGTGGTTTTGCCTATTTGTTTAATTGAGTGGGAGAGTTGGTAATACAATGAGAAATTGTTGTATATGAAGTTCTTTTTCCGTCCGTAAACGATGTATTGTTCTGTAAACGTCGTTTGACGCTACTGAGTTGTAGAATTGTAAACGTCTTTTGACGTTACTAAGTTCTAGTTGTGAGCGTCTTTTGACGGTATTAAGTTTTAGATGTTAACGTCCTTTGACTGCATCAAGTTCTTCATAGGATGTTTATGAAGTTGTGTTTTTACGTCTGTAGACGGTATTAAGTTATTTTAACGTTAGTCTTTTGATACAGGAGTATGTCCACAAAACCCTGAAAAAAAAAGTGTACTTTAAATTTTGTTATGGTCATTGAGACATGCATGTAGTGTTTGCATAATGCTTTTGAGTACACAATGGGTGATTTCAAAGTTGGTTTTGGTTTTAGTGTTGGGTGTTAGTGTCAGTTTTATTCTAAATTTCTACCCCTAAAAACCTATGTCTGGATAAGACCAATTCGAGGTTTTAGTTTAACACCAACACTGGTTTTATCTAAACACCTAAAACCTGGGCTGAAACTAAGAAGAGGTTTTATTCTGCAGGTAAAACTAACACCAAGATGGACAGAGATAAAACCTTGGAAAAAACAAACATGCATGTTGTTGTCGTTGTTACTGTTGTTTCACTATTGTAACCGCTTCCGATCTATATAAAGTTGTCGTCTTCTTTCACGTCCATCATCATTCCCATCAGCGTTCAAAATACCAGCAACTACTTCTTGAAATGGTACGAACAACATGATTTTTTTTTCTTAACACCAACACCAACTTTGAAATCCACTCGGTGTTAATGCCTAAGGTGTTAGTTTTATTGGTACTACAAAATGCACTACAAATCTTCCAAATATAACACCGAGCTGGGATTAAGATCAGACCTTGGTGTTCCAATTGGTTTCAGTGTGAAACTAAAACTTAATTTGAAATAGGATAATGCTAAAACTGAGTGTCAAAACTAACACCAGAACTGATTTCATTTCTGGTGTTGTTGAGAGTTTTAGTTTTAGTCCCGGTGTTAGTTTTTGACACTAAAACCATCCCTTAGTTTTAAGCTAAAACCGGACATAATGCTAAATCCAACAAACACCGACTTTGAAATAGGATGAAACTAAAACCCACTTCATTTCAATGCTGGTTTAATCAAGGGTTTTAGTGTTCCATTTAGTTTTAAAACTAAATCTAAAAACTGACTTTGAAATCACCCAATGTACTGTTTGAAGTGTCCTTGCTTATCAAGAGTTATTTTTGTCAAAAGCTTAGAGTGAGCTAGTAAATTGCTTCGGACATTTCAAGGCAGTAGATTGTTAAGGTTCAGTAAGTAGAGATCTGACCAGCAACTGACCTTGGAACCTGCCATTCATAAGGCTGGAGAGATGGTCTTGACTTTTTACATTGATGGTTGAAATGTACATGTGTACACATTGTTCAGGAATTTAAAGAAATTGGTGAATGGAATAGACAGTACGTTGATCAACTGGTGGCCACTTATGACCGACAAATTGACAAATATGTAATGATGGTAAAATGATATGTTTCTTTTTGTTATGAATTTAAACTGACCTTAGTGTGGAACAGGTCACTTTTGAGGATTGGGAAACCTTTTATAGAAGGAAACAGCGATATTGTCAGTACTAGAAAAGAAGAGGAGTAAAATTGTAACAGTTGACTGAACTAATTGGGATGTGCAGTTACTGATAATTTTCATGGTGTGGTCTTTATTTGAAAATACACTAATTCACCAGTGAACAGTGGTCCATTACAAAATGGATGTACAATGAAATGTGGGAGTGTTAGGATGGTTTTATAGGTTTCATTAATTTCATAATATATCTCAAAATAAGTGTGATTTGAAGATTTCTGAACATCTTGGGCAAGCGCAAAATGCAAAAATTTCATGAGTTCAAAGACTTTTACAAAATAGGTGGTGCTGGGTTGGTCGCCCTTGGTCCTCCCTGCCTGTATCTTGAACTTCATGGTTTTATTACTATAGATTCATGCACTTGATTGGG
Source organism: Lineus longissimus (assembly GCF_910592395.1). Lineage (NCBI taxonomy): Eukaryota > Metazoa > Nemertea > Pilidiophora > Heteronemertea > Lineidae > Lineus > Lineus longissimus. Next base: position 14,087,753 of record NC_088309.1, on the reverse strand, counting down.
AACAACGTTTACATGACGTAGTGTTGGCCGTCGTCAGGTCACCATGTATTTTACATTACTGTAACGTGAAATGAATGGTGACGTGACGACAGCCAACACTACGTCATGTAAACGTTGTTCCCAATCAAGTGCATGAATCTATAGGAATAAAACCATGAAACCATAGATCTATACCTTTGAACATGGCCAGGCAGTAATAAGCCTATAAATCTTGGTAAGATGCAAAAGCCTTGGTGATGATGATAGTCTGCCTGTGAAGAGCATGAAACATGCACATGATGCAAAAAGAGTGGGAGTGCATTTAGGCTAGGCCTATAGATCCATGCACTTGATTGGGACCAACGTTTACGAAAACGTCGCGTCACGTCACGTTACAGTAATGTAAAATGCATGGTGACGTGACGACGGCCAACACTACGTCATGTAAACGTTGTTCCCAATCAAGTGCATGAATCTATAGTAGTGTACAAAGAACGATGTGTAGGCTGGGCATAGTCCTAATGACTTCTGCACTTGACTTGCTTTGCATATCATTCATTGTCATCATGTGTTGGTAGCTCATGAGGTAAGAGTTCAAAACCAATTGTGAATGTTAGGCTAAGGCCTAAATTATCATGTCATTCATGATTATTCATGTAGGCCTATTCACTTCAGTAAAGTATTCAATGTGATATGTTGGTTGGGTACCATTGCCATGCCGCGGCATTGGCATTGCTTGCTAGTGGCACTAGTAGTTAGTACGTAATAAAACTATGGGTCATTGCTTACCTTGCTTTTGACCGACGCTTTTGTCGTTATCGGAATACTAGTACACGGAAGCGTAAGGGTAAGTCTTCAAATATCAAGTCAAGAAAATATCATTGACAGACGAGATATTCATGTTCGTCATGCATGTAATGAGTGATTGATCATTTTTTTTTTTTTATGCGGGTGGTCAAGTTCCTGGTCGGCCGTCCGGCTGTAATGTGCTTATAAAGGGGCCGTAGCAAAATTAAAGTGAAGCGAAGAGAAACTGAAAAATTTTGTTTCTCCTCCAACCCTCACCCTCCCTGAGAAAGTAAAAACTATCAATTTTTGGGTTCACCTTCCATGGCCTTCATTTTCATACTTGAAAACAAATGTGTCATTGTGGACGGGTCGTTGAAGGTCTTCATTTGGGAAGGGTGTCGTGTCACATCCTGGACTGGGGAAGACCAAGATCTTGAGCATCTGCTGATGATTAGGCCTACATGTCGCATCGATGCAGTTTGGAGGCGGACTTTACCTTCTTCATTGGGAGGGGTATCCTGCTACATCTTGGGACAGGGGAAGAAACGCAATAGACTGATGTCTGGGGATCTTGAGAGTGAAGCCTTTTTGGGAAAAAACGAAATGTCTCACTGATTTTTGTTGACCCCTCCCCCTCCCCCTAAACGAATTTAAATAAGTTTGGATACATTTTGGTATAGTTAGCTTGTTGCTATAGATCCATGCACTTGATTGGGACCAACGTTTACGAAAACGTCGCGTCTCGTCACGTTACAGTAATGTAAAATGCATGGTGTCGTGACGACGGCCAACACTACGTCATGTAAATGTTGTTCCCAATCAAGTGCATGAATCTATAGATGTGTCCAGAACATGAGTGGGGAAGCATTCTTGAAGAAAAATAGCTCCAACAAAAAGGAAAAGATTTTTTTTGTGGGAGCTATAGCTGTAATTTTTACAGTGATTTTGGATAGGAGGGCACGAAAGAAATAGGCTGTGGACAAGACCATTGACTTGGGGCCATGAATAACGTTGAGAGAAGGACATGAGGCATATCACTGTGTTCTTTACATTCTTGTGCATGTTAACTTTTAATTTCATGTCCGATGAACAGAGAGAACGTTTCTAATAAACCTTGATTAGTCTCCTTCAGATTATTGCCCATGTTAAAGGCATACGCCGTTCGTTAAAATGTCTGATATTGAAAATTTTCAATTGCGGAAATACGAACTTAATTAAAAATTCAACATTACCGTTGTGTAGACCGATATACAAACACCATAGATACCAAGTTCCACAAATTCGTACGCATAATAACTGCACTACGGCACTTTGTTTTAGTGGATTTCTATTTAATCGGACCACGATTAAATCGAACGGCCTACCCCTTTAACTTTTAATTTGATATCGGATAAACAGAGACAACTTTCCCAATAAAACCTACCTGTTCAATTTCGAGCTAGTCCATGGTGGCTGGTATCTTGTCCAATCTCATGAGCACAGCTAGATCAGCTGACTTGAAGCTGATTTCTGTTTGGTTGGAAACATTTGGAAACATGTTGTTAAGTAATTGCATTTCAATTTAATTGCAACAAGTGCACACAAATGTTGCAACTTGTGTCGGGAAAAAAATAGACTCTGTGTACACTATGAACATTTTTGGAAACATACTCCTGTATCCACTTGTATCACTTGTTTTGTGTGACTTATATCGGAAAATGTTACCAGTGTAGACAGGCCTTTAACCAAATGTTGTTGTCAACAATGAGATTTGCTTTGTGCATGACGTTGCGTCATTCATGACATAACTTTGTCTGTAATGCATTTAATGAAGTTTAGCACAGAAAAGGTATTTTGCTGCAAAGCCATCAACATTTCTGGAGTAGTCTGTACTTTCTGGAAAGTTGGAAAGGTGGAAAGTTGATGACAGGTGGAAAGTTGATGACAGGTGGAAAGTTGATGACAGGTGGAAAGTTGCATGGAAAGTTTAGTGATATGCAGATGGAATGATAAATGCGTTATGAACAATGGGAATCTATTGAAAAATTCTCTATTACGGCAGTAGGCCCTAGCAGTTTTCTTGTCCATCATGTCCACACTTGTGTTGTCAGAATGGTGGTGTCTTATCTGGGAGTCTTGTAAATCACAATAGTATGGGTAGCATTGGTTTCTTAAAGAACATAAGAAGGGAACTTCGCAATGTTGCGGGTGGACCAAAGGTGGAATGTTGGATTTCGATTCTATGAGACACTAAAAGTAGCCATGCCAGCTACGATCACGGAATTTATGTTTGACCATTCTCTTTATTCTTTGTGATGTAAAGAATGTTCGAAAATCCATTTGAAATACACTTTATTGGACAATTCGAAAGATTCCGAAGTATTCAAACTTTCCAGAATTCCAACTTTCTGGAAAGTACAGACTACCCTTTTCTGGTGCGATTGTAGTCGAAGGAAAGTTAAAAAATGGATAGAAACGCTTGGCAAGTTGGAAATATTATCATTGAATGTCCATTCAGGACATACAAAATGATTTGAGGTGAGCTAGGTTTTTTTAAAATTGAAATATTTTGAACAATATCTCAGGATCTTGGACGAAACTATGAGGTCCATAAGGGCAATCGGTAGGTGATCTGTAAACATTGCCTTATAAGGAAATGATGCAAAGGTTGGCACGCAGCCAAAATTAAGTTGGCGCACCGGTGAAATCAATTTGGCACAGAGCCAAAATTTTGGATCAATGAGAAATCGTTTTATTGAAATATTTTGGCAGTTCAAGATTAGGTGATTTGTTTTAGCGAATGACATTCCTTGACGGCTTGTTCATCGTGAAATTGCGCAGTATAAAAGCTGTGGCGAATCTCTTGAAATCAGACAATGTAAAATGCGCCGAGAGCTGATTTGCGGAGGTTTATTTTTGGTTTTACTAGTATTTTATTGCGGGTCTTTGAACATGGCGAACGTGCGGTAACTCGAGATACTCAACCAACGAATTCAAAGGGGCGGAGGTACTGGTGCGTCATCGCAAAAGCTAAAGCAAAAGCAGCAGCAGCAGCAGCAGCAGCAGTGGTTTTGTGACGTGGTAGTCCACCAAGAAGATGCGACGTTCACGATGTTCTGGCCGGCGAGTCTTCCAAATGAAAATCTGATCGTCCCGAACAGTTACATCATGGTAACAAATCCAGTCATTCCGAATGCTGATCAGAAGATTATCCGGCTGCAGAACAGTTCAAAGGTACCGGTACCAGTTACTCTTATTATTGTCTTAATTAAAAGAAATTTCAGTGGCATTGTCAATTCTGGTCAAAATAGTAACAACCAACGATACTCGTCGAAAACATTACTTTTGAATTTTCTCATGGCATGGGCCTGGGGACTAGTATACCAGTAAATGGGTGGCTTAGCAGAAAATCTGCATCTGAAATAGAATACAGGTATGGCAAGTAGGTTGCATGTCTTTGGCAACACCACGTCATCTACAGTTCATGTCTTTATGAAAGTGCAGGTTCATCAACAGGTCAGGAAAGGGGAACTAGAACTAGAATTTTGTTTGTGCACTAAAACAATAACATGCATGAAAAGCAGAAGCATGAACTTTGATGTTATAGGTATGTACTTTATAATAAGTTTATTTACTATTCAGGTATCGCCTCGGAAAGTCGGAATCAACTGGTCCAGGCGTGATGTCACCATTGCTGATCAGACAGGGAGTGTGGTTTGCAAGTTGTGGAATACGTTCGACACCTTGCTGGATGAAAGTAACCGAAGTGGAGAAGTTCGCCTGAATAATCTCGAGGTCGACAAGTGGGGTCAAGACACCTCATTAAAAACAACTCAGGAAACTGAATTGCAGGCAAGTTTGTAATGTTTGTCATGATATAAATCAAGCACTTGTCACAAAAGTAAGAGATATGTCATTCATTTCAAACTTGTGAATGATAATTTATTTGAGTTAATTCCAAGAGTTCCAGTAGAGTAACTTTGTCTTCAGTGAATGAAGCAATACCAAACATGATCAATGGCAATTCGAAAGTAATGAAGTTCAATTCAGACGGTCACTGGCCAAAGTGATGTAGAGTTTTCGTCCAGTAAAGTTGTATGGTCTCTTTAGAGGTTTTTAATGAATAATTTGTAATGATTTACCGCTAATTCATGGAAGGTGGTTTTTTTATCCAAAGTTAAAAAATGGTCTTGGAAATTACTTTTCATGTAGCATTGCTCATAAATGTACATGTACTTCGCTAAACATTGTCTTCCAATTTTCAGGCAGTTTCGAACACAGAGCAGAACGTTCTGGTTGAGGTTCTTGCTCAACATGGTCAGCAACTGTTGTTGGTGAAGCCTGGCAGTGACGATGCTGAGGAAGTGAATGTGGGTTTGGACGTTGATATTCCGGACTTCAATTTTTCAGCTGTAGCAACTGTCGATATCAACAATGGTATCATATCAGCATTTCACTAGGTCCTTTGTGGTGACCTGTCCACTGATTGTTTTTATGACTACTTTAGTATATTAGGGTCATTTGTTTGAATCAAGATTGTGAATCTATCTTCTGTAATCCAAATTCAAGACTTTGTTAATTGAATGTAACCAAGCTGGACAAGTAATTTCAATCAGTTTTGTTTGCTGTACTGTTGGTCATCAGGTGACAATGTTCATGTTCTAAGTCCTTGTTCAATTAGTCGCTAACTGTTGTTGATCAAGCCTGGCAGTCACATTGCTCAGTTAGATGGTAAGTCTGTATGGAAAGCAGATGTTGTAATTCCAAACGTGGTCTTTGAGCTATACTGTGGCATTATTGCTGCATTTCATTAGGTCTAATGTGGTGACCTGTCTACTGGTTGTTTTTATGACTGCTTTAGTGTCATTTGTTGAAACAAGATTGTGTATCTACCTTCTGTAACCAAAAGTCAAGACTTTGTTAGCTGGACAAGTAATTTCAATCAGTTTGTTGTACTGTTGGTGGTCAAGGGACAATGTAAGTCTGACATTAGCTGATAGCAATTGTAGAATAGTTTGGGAGCACTAACTTTAGACACGATAATGTTGTTCCTTATTGAGTCGCAGAAACCAGTGTGAACTTTGATGGACAGTGTAGAACATCAGAGGAGATACTAGTATTTGCACAGTCCTGACTGAACTTTGTATCATTTTTGTGCATTTAAAAACACTTCAGTGTGAATATACTTTTATAAAGGTTGAAACAAAGTTCTGTGTTTCTCGTCTTTTTGTTTACTCATTCAACTTTTAGAATCTTTGTTCAGTTGAGGATGTTGGAAGTCTTTGAAGAGGCAACAGTCTGTTCTGTCTTGGTTGTGACATTGTCGAAGATGGTAGACATTCATACTCCTGTACATGTACAGTATATACATGTAACTGGACCAAGACCAAATAGAAGTTCGTACGAAATTGACACTTAGTTCATTTAAAAGGAGGTTAATCCCACCTTTTACTTCGGTATCGCTTGGCCAAATTCATTGGACCAGGATCCACCATGTCCACGCATGTTCTAAAGAAAGTACAGCACTTGGATTCATTGCAAGGGCTTTAAATTTTCCTGCTACAGTAAAATGATGCAGTGTAAGTGTACAGGTCATTGTAACATCCAAGCTTGAAGACAGTAGTTCAGTCTAGGACCTGCATAACATGAAGCACAACATCATCAAAATCGTGGAGACAAGAGCAGTCCAATTTCTATGGAATTGCACCTGGCACAGTAATGTCACTGCTATGATCGAACTGAAGTGGCCATTGTTTGACAACGTAGAACAGAGACATGTCACAACACAAGGAACATCCAAAAGAAGAAACTGTGAACAACTTGAACAAACACCTGTGACCCTTGATTTCTTGAGATCCATTTAAGGTCATTTAACCTAGGAAGTTATCTTTGAGATACTAGTACATACCTCTATGATTTAAGACTATTTTGTATGGTACCAGTAATCTAACAATAGTTGGATTTAGTAAACCATTGTTAGTTCTGAATAATGACAGAGACCTAAAGGCCTGAAGTAGACATTGTATTATCCGGAGGGCTAGAACTCGGCAGGGACGCCTTTGAGTGCCGGATTAATCGGTTTTAGATGGACCGTGAACAGACTCGACCGAACTCGCAAGTCAGCCATCATGTAACAACTTTATTATTACTGCGCAGCCGCAGTAGGGACAACAAGATACAAGGCGCCAATTATGAACAGCTCTCAGTACACTACATTCCTCCCTCCTAAAGACCTACTACAAGCATACATCAGTCCAACCAATGCTCACATCGTTGTCTCAAATTACCGTACTCAATGATATCTCTAAAGTCTCTTGAATTTACCTTGTACCTGGAACTTAGTACAGTGTTCTTTATAAACGTATCAAAACCAAATACCCTAAATATACCTGGGTAAAACACATACAACACATGACTACTAACAGAGGCTATGATCCTCAGTTTCAAAACTGTTACCAACATAATCACCTAGGAGATCAAAACCCCTGTAGCTCAAATAGCTTGATTTTACCAAGATAGTACAATGCAATGATAATCACAAAAATAGTAAATCACAAGTAGTAAATCCTGTGATGAATCCTGTAATGAACACTAGGAAAAAACAACACACAATCAGAACTGTAAGATGCCCAATGTCCCAACTTACACAGTGATTATCAACAAACTCTGAAAACACACATGATCATAACTAACCCATCAACTGTTAGTGAGTGTCACTACTCTCACCCATGACTTTCAATCAGTCTGTCTGGTCCTTTCCGGTTTGCTCGTCTTGGGTATCTTGGAGAAGTTCCACCAACCTCAGAACGCTCGTTTAACCCATTGGGGTTAGATACCGGTGCCAATGCACTACCAACAGAAGAACCCGGAGTAGGAGTGTCCACAGGATCGAGTGACACAACTTCCACAATAGGAGCGGGCGGCGGTCCTTCAGACACTAACCTTGCAGGTTCAGTTTCGCCACTTTTCTGCAAATGATCAACATGAACATAGCGGTTGCGAGATCCAACGCGAACGACATATGACTGTGGTCCAAGCACTTTCACCACTTTACCAGGGAGCCATTTCACATTTCCTCCTCCCCTCGTATTCTTAACGCGCACGACCTCGTTTTGACTGAATGTACGCATTTTCACTCCACGTTGATCATGAATGTCCGCCATCTCCTGTTGCTTCTGAGTAACAGACTTGTTCAAGTCTGGTCTGAGGATAGAAAAACGGGTTCTAAGTCCACGTTTCAGAACTAGGTCAGCGGGCGACTGACCCGTTGTACAATGCGGTGTACTGCGGTATGTAAGAAGAAAATCATCGACGCGTTGCTTTGCCGACAATTTGGGTTCTGAACCCTTCCTTTCTGCATAGTAATGTTTCTTGAAAGCCTTCTTTGCTTCCTTGACAATGTTCTCAGCAGCCCCGTTTGTCTGAGGGTGGTATGGGGGTGAGAGTGTGAGCTAAATCCCATTTCTGCTACAGAAATCTTCGAACACCTGCGATATGAATTGAGGGCCGTTATCAGAAACGCATTCTATTGGTAGACCGAAGCGCGCGAACCAACTGCGTAAGACATCAACGGTTTTCTCAGCAGTGGTGTTCTGATACATCAGTTCAATCTCAACCCATTTGCTATGAGCATCAACTAGCAGCAAATAGTTCAACTGTTCAAGGTATCCAAAGTCAATATGCACACGTTCCCAAAACTTGGTTGGGTATGGCCATGGAATCAATGGTACTGGTCTTGGGTTGTTTTGGAAAGCAAGACACGCGTCACAGGATTTAACCAGCGCTTCGATATCCACATCGATACCAGGATACCATAGATAACAGATAACTTCTTGCCATCGCTTTCATGCGAACCATCCCAAAATGTTCATGATGTAGCTCCTTTAACAAGCGACTACGGAACTTAGGCGGAATCACCACGCAAATTCCCCATAGCTGACAGCCTTGGTCCGCGGAAAGTTCATCTCGACGTTTCCAATACTTGACTATGTCCGGATCTTTCCCTTGGTCTGGCCATCCATGCATGACATAGTGATACACACGTGACAAGATCGGATCTTTCCTAGTTTGCTCACTAATGTCCTCCGCAGAAACTGGTAGTTCATCAACCATACTGAAATAGTTGATTTTCAACTCAGTAGCAGTTTGACAGTCATCTACTGGGAAGCGCGACAACATATCAGCATTTGCATGATCCTTTGATCGACGGTAATGTATGGTATAGTCATAGGCCATTAGTATCAGAGCCCATCTCTGCAACCTGAGCGCAGCTAGGGTCGGTACCCCAGTCTTTGGTCCAAATATGGTAGTCAACGGCTCATGATCTGTAATCAACTCGAATTTTCTGCCATACAAATATTTATGGAATTTTTTAACTCCATAAATGATTCCAAGTCCCTCTTTTTCAATTTGCGCATAATTACGCTCGCTATCGGTCAATGATCGCGACGCAAAAGCTATCGGTCTCTCGGATCCATCTTCCATGCAGTGCGAAATCAAAGCTCCAACTCCTGTGGGCGAAGCATCGGTAGCTAAGATGAGAGGCTTAGCAGGGTCGTAATGAACCAAGATACGATCACCAGTCAGTTTGTCTTTAACACTTTGCAGCGCCTCATCACACTCATGAGACCACTGCCAGGGAGTATCATTGCGCAACAACCTGTATAGCGGGGCGAACTTGGTCGACATATTGGGTATGAACGACCCATAATACCCCACGATCCCTAGAAATGTACGCAGGTCGGATACATTCTCCGGTTTTCTCGCATTCAGAATTGCATCAACCTTGTCTTTCATGCATGCGCGACCTTCAGCGTTTATCATATGTCCAAAGTAGGACACTTCTGGAACTTTGAATTTGCATTAAGGTCTTTTGGCAACCACATTGTGATCTGCCAACTGCTTTAGCACTGTGTCCAGGCTATCCACGTGCTCGGGAATCTTGGTCCCAATGAGAATGTCATCGAGAATGCTTGCCACACCCTTCTGGTTTCCTAGGATTCTATCCATCACGGATTGGAATATAGAGGGCGCTGATTTAATCCCGAATGGTAGTTTTCTGTATCTATATAATCCCTGATGCGTATTTATAGTACAGAGTTCCCTCGAATTCTCCGTCAATTCCAACTGTTGGTATGCATGGCTGAGGTCAATCTTTGAGAATACCTCACTACCGGCTAGCGTTGCAAACAAGTCCTCTGAGGTTGGAAATGGATACGCATTATCCTCTATCAGCGGATTTATTGTCACTTTATAGTCTCCGCAGACCCTAATCTGTCCATCACTTTTAGGTACAACAACAATGGGTGATGCCCATTCACTTGTGGTACATTTTTCCAACACACCCGCTTTCTCTAATCTATCTAACTCTAGGCCTACTTTCTCCCTTAGAGCATATGGAACAGGCCTAGCTTTCTTGAACACTGGACTACATGATTCTTTCAAGCGAATATCGGCCTTGTAGCCACGGATGGTACCCATCTCATTTGAGAACACATGAGGGTACTTATCTTACACTTTCTGAATTTCAGGATCACTTGTGAGTGACATCACACTGAACAAACGATGCCAATCTAGCTTGATCACACTAAGCCAATTGCGCCCAAACAATGCTACTCTTTTGCCTTTGGTGACGTACAGAGGGAGCGAAGCCGTTTGCCCATTGTAGCAAACCTCGACCTTAAATTCGCCCATGACTGGAATTTCATCACCGGAATAGCTTTTCAATTTCACATTGGTTGGAGACAATGGCAACACATCCTTGAATTTTTCCTGATATAACTCATGCGGAATGACTGACACTGATGCGGCAGTGTCGACGGTGAATTGCACATTTTTGCCTGACACACCAACATCGACCTGAATTTCTGAACTTGAATCTCTCGCCGAATATATCAAATACAGCTCCTCGTCAGCTGAATCCCGTTTGGACTCAGTCACGTGATACTGCTTCTTGTGGCCTTGCTTTGTTCTGCAAACCTTGGCGAAATGTCCCATCTTTTCACATTTGCGACATTCTACATTTTTAGCAGGACAACAATCATCTTTACCAAAGTGACCTTCGTTGCCACAATGATAACATTTGCCTTTCTTCTGCCCTTTTGGACCACCTTTGGGCCCTCTGTAATCATGCTTGGGCTTGCCGCCACTGGCACTCCCCCTCTTGGACGAGTGTGAAACACGATTTACAGAGTCAGCACTAGAGCTTGCACCTGAGTCAGCTTTTTCACTAGTGCCTAGGTCCATTGACTTCATTTGGTAATCGACCGCTTCTAGAGCTCTGGCCAAGTCCTGTGCTTGCTTTAGAGTCAGATCAACTTTTTCTAGGAGTTTCCTACGAAGTTTGGATGACTTACATTTATCGATAACCTGATCCTGAATATCCGCATCACCGTTAGTAAAGTTACAAAACTGTGCCTGTCTACGCAGCCTTGCCACGAATTGATCCACAGTTTCGTCTGCTTCCTGCTGCATAGCCCGAAACACATGTCTTTCGTATGGTTCGTTAACCTTGTGTACGAAGTGTGCATTTAGTGTACGTAATGCCTTCTCATAGTTGGTAGCCCGATCAGCTACAGCACGGCCGTCAGCATCCACCGTCACGGCTGGGCCAGGGTCTGTAAGGGTCTCAAAAAGATCTTGGACTGCCTCCCCCGCACAGTGGAGAAGCAACGAACACTTGCGGGCATCGGCTGTAATCGCCTTCGCATCTACGTAGTATTGAAATCCACGGTGCCATTTTAGCCATTTTGTACCCAGCGTGTTTGGATCACCGCTCATATCAAACGCCTTGACAGCGCTTATTTCAAGATTGTCTGTCATCTTAGGTTCTCACCTGGTCGTACTCGTCGCCAATGTATTATCCGGAGGGCTAGAACTCGGCAGGGACGCCTTTGAGTGCCGGATAAATCGGTTTTAGATGGACCGTGAACAGACTCGACCGAACTCGCAAGTCAGCCATCATGTAACAACTTTATTATTACTGCGCAGCCGCAGTAGGGACAACAAGATACAAGGCGCCAATTATGAACAGCTCTCAGACATTACTTTTTCCAACATTCCACTTCCAGAATCCAAGGTCATCTGAAGTAGTTTGGACAAATATACAGTCATACACAGATTTCGGCCTATGCATGGCAAGCTGGAACAAAACAACAAAAATAACACGCAGTTTCAACAACAATAAAGACAAATGTATTCTTACATAAGTGTACATAGAATACAAGAGAATAACATTGTCCAACAACTATCAAAGACACAACAAAATACCAGAAGAAGGACATGTTACAGAATACTGAGCTTTTTTATCATTACAAAACTAGCACTAATAAAGATAAACTGTAAACTCTTAAGCGGCAGGGTCACCGTACAACAAACCATCTAATGTGATGATAACTACAATAATTAGCAAATGTAAATTGTAAATGTATCATTTCAAATCTAAGTCTTAAATGTCCCATTTCAAAACCAGTTAGTGTACAGAAAACTTGACTAGAACAGTTGACTTTTTAAAAAACAATCATTTCCTAAAACATGCATTTGATCTCTAATTATTATTAGGTCTACGCTTTTTGTGGAAAAGCAATGGTTGGAATTTACTTCAGTAAGAACATTAAATTTTTTCATTCATTTTTCTAAAAATCGTCTACAGATAAACATATTCACCAGGACTTTAGTTGATATCTAGCCATAAGATTTTTTTCTTTTTGGGAGGGGAGCACTTTTTGTGGGGGGGGGGGGGGGGGGGGAGGAGCTGTAATGCATTACAGCATAATTTTTAGTTGTCCAGTAGATGGCCAAAACTGTCAAGTTTGGCCCAGGTCGGAACGTCGAGTTTGACATTATACTCTAACCCCTCATAAAGTATACATTTCTTTGAACCTTAGATGAGATAAATCAACTAGTTTTTGAGTGCATGTGAAAATCTTTGTTGGTAACCCCCCCCTCACCCCCCTCTATATTTCTAAAACTCCCTACAACATTTCCCATACCCTCCTTAATAAACTCTGAAAAAGCAAGTCTCTATGCCAAGTTATTTTTGTCTATAAATCTTGTCCATTATTTCATGTCAGATTTTTTTGATTTGTCCATTTCTCTGTCCACCTGATTGGATAGGGTAATTAAATCCCTGTCCAAAAAAGCATAGTTTTATAGAGTTTTCTTTCATCAGTGACACGCCAGAGCCTGTAGTTCACGGTATCGCAATTTATACCAACTTCATTACACTTGCACCAAGATCCACAACTAAAACCCTAGTACTTGTAGGGACAACTTAGACTACTACTTGCTTGATCATTATTTGTCCAACAAAATTGAAGACAAAAAAGGAGTATACAAGACCGAAGAGTATTTCACAAAATACAGTTTCTGCTGTGAACCACTATTGACAATATCCTGCCTTAGCTCTGAAATAGGATCCTGTGAACCACATTATACTTTGTTATTATCATTTGTTATCAATTTCATTCTGCGAATAAAAGGTTTTCGTTTAAGTTCGATCATAACCATTTGATTATAGGGTTATTATGCAAAATAAAGCCAGGGTATTTATAATACTGACATAAAGTTGCAATATCTGAAATCCAAGACTAAAAGGTTATGATCTACTATAAAGACAATGGCTGGACTTCTTATAATTGTGTTAGCAAAAGACAGCAAGAAGTGGCCTAAAGACACATCAGTTCAGGTGACACAACCAAGGGCTTCTGAAGTTTAAAAACTGTCTAGGCCTACTGACAATGTACTTTCTTCTATATAGTGAGCATTGGCATTGTCAGTAGGCCTATTGAATTGGTGCTTTTTATGATTTAAACTTCAAAAGCCTGTGACACAACACTCTGGTAGAAATAAGACTTGATGCCGATATCTACAAAGATAGACAGAAAAAAACACTGAACAGAGAGACAGACAAGAGATACAACGAAAGATGAGACAATTAGCAGAACACTGAACGTCCCCCAACCATGATGGCCATGTGCGAAGTTTAAAAACTGAAATGGAGGAGCTTTGTAAGATACATCTGACTGTGCACATAACTTCATATAATGAGTGTGATCAAAAGTTGAAAATTAATAACACTAGAAAGTCAACCTTATAAACTGTGATGGTTCGTGCAACAGTGACAACCCAGAAGAGAACAAGTGACTGCAGTCTGGAAATTTATATCAAATATGTGAAGTTGAGCTTAAAATCAAACCAGTCCATTACTTTTATGAATGGTCACCAGCCAAGAACTCCAGTTAACAAATGTTATCTGGAACTTCATATCATTTACTGTGAAGCTTTGGTTGTGAAAAACCAGTCCAGTCAATGCATGATCACGACCATGCAGCAAGCAGTAAAAGCATTCTAGAGCTTGACATCAAATACAGTTTGTTTGGATTCACAGAAACTGAGGAAGATTTTCATGAACCTGAGAGTTGATCTTGAATGGACCAAGTTCACCTACTATTTTTATCACTAATTGAATTGTTTATTTTTGACTCTTTGTCATAGACATTCCTGACTAGGGTGATGCACAGCCAAGCTTTTTGATATCCCACAATAGTACATGTAATAAAAAATTTTTTTTGCTGACAGATGAACAATCATTGGGCAAGGCGAATCCTTCGCAGTACAAGTTAACACAAACGAGGCAAGTACACAAATGCCAACCTTTTGAGCAAGCAGTACATGCAGTCTTGACGAGTCATTTGAAGTGTAGTTCAAGACAAATCAGCCTAGGTTCTTTCAAAAGTACATGTCACTGTCATTTTGATGACTGCAAAAACTACTGGGCTAAATTCTTCAAAGTTACGTTTCCCAACATAACTTAGTTTTAAATGTAAGTTAGCACTATTTAAGGGGCAGGCCGTTTGATTTAATTGTGGTCCGATTAAATAGAAATCCACTCATACAGAATGCCGTAACGTTGGATTTATAATTTAGTACATATTTCTACAACAATTGCAAATTTTCAATATCAAACATTTTAACGAATGGTGTATGCCTTTTAAAGATGAAATCAATTTAAACAGAAATGTCATGAAGAATTCAAATACTAATCCTTGTCAAAATCGACATGATATACATGTATGTAGCATCCAAGTGAGGTAAAACTGAAAGAAACACAGATTCAATTGATTGAATGTTTGTCTTGAACTTTCTCTAAAATTTTTCTGAGACTTAGGCCTATGCCTTAACCATTGGACATGTACAATGATTGATACGTAGCATGATATGATTAAATAATTCTCTTCAATTTTTGATAATAAAAGCTAACGAAAATAAATGAGTGCGTGACTTGTATTTGAGGGATTTCAAGTAAGCCTGTAAAATGTAAATTTTGTAATGTCCTCAGCTTCCATCATTTTAGGTATTTGAAAACCATACCTGAAATGTTAAAAAGGCCAGGCACCCCTCACACTTCAGAAAGGGAAAGGCTTTACAGCCTGACCCTTCCTGTCCCAGACTTGGGACTGGGCTACTCATTTTGCAATCTATCCTGTCCTATCTCACAGCATTTTAGCTCGGCCAAAATTGATATGATTTATTCACATGATTAGGCACATTTAGTTAATGTGACAATACTGACACAGATCTCATGGTCACTTGACTAATTGCTAATGGAACTGGCTATACATTACCATTGTAATACCAGCTAGATGACTGGCAGGTGATAGGAGATTCATATCAGGTGAAACATGAGAAATGAAGGTGAAACTAGCTATTAAAGACACACACATACATTGTACAACATAGATGAGGACAGGATAGGACAGACATGCAGAGTGGGTAGGTGGGTTAGTGCCTTGTGCTCTACCTATTAATTACATCGCAAGAACAAAGACACATGTACTACATTACAGTCATGACAATATTGACCATCACCAAGCTTGACACTTTGCATGCTCAGGGTGACTGAACAGGATTATGACAGCAGACAGAAGTGGCAATCTACAAGCTCATTTTGGACAGCACTGCTAAAGAATGTGAAGGGAGCTAATGTACTGCTATTCATTTTGGAGAGCTCCTCTTGTGAATCTGACAGAAACTTATTCCCCAAAAGCTATGCACACACGAAACCAGAAATTATTCAAGGAGAGTGATAAGTCCATCTTTATATGTGATGCACTGTGGAATCAAGTAGATCTTCGCATCACTGCGAACCTAAGCTTTCATGTTTGAGGGACACTGTTCATTCCAAATCGAGGCTAGCTCAGCTCCTCTATCCAGGTCATCTGTGATGAAGTCACCAAAAATGTTGAAATGGAACATTTCTGTAAAAGATGATGAGAAAACATATTAACATTAATTTTTTCATTAAGTTTTATAGTACAAGACATTCTGATTTGCTACTAACGTTATTAAATGATGAGAGGCCAGGCAAGGTATTAAGGTAGAAGATAACCAGGTACAAACTACACATCAATGCTTTTAATTCAGATCAGAACAATGTTTACAGAATAATTTGCTCAATCTTTCTCCATTCTTCTGATTTCTTCTCTGGTTGCATCAGTAAATCATACCATTGCCAAGAAAAGGTTCTTTAGATTACGCACTTAGCATTAGCAATAGCACTACCAGCAGCCTCTGGAGAAATGACCAAATTCTCCACCAAAGTTGGGTTCTCATTCTTGTAGTGGTACCATGTTTTGACATCATTTTGTATGCTTTAGCACACAAGATACACTGTCATGACTGTCAAATTAATGTCACTCAAAACATCACAACTAAGTTAGGTCTACCTCGGGAAATATCAGCCTCGGCTTATCATGAGCTGCAAAAGGTAAAGTGCAAAACACAAAATGCCAACCTACAATATATATTCTATGAGTAAGAGGGATTAAGGATTAAGTATAGGTCAGGACACCATGACATCATCGAGACGTTATGACAATATCGGGTCCAACACTTACAGCTGTCATTAGTGTCAAGACACTCCCTGAATGTTTTTTTCATTCAGCAGGCACAATGAACACACCAATTCGCCACGTCAACAATAAAGCCTGCCCTGTCCAAGGCTTGGGTAGTAAATATAAGACTAGTTTAACTATAAGAAGAGAAAGATCATCAATTTAGTCAACTCATACTCCTGGTCCTATTAGCAGATAGCGAAAATGTCCATGCATGTAGGCCCCTGTAATGGCATACATGGCATGCATGTGCATAGGCCTATAGGTCCATGCATGTAGGCCCCTGTAATGGCATACATGGCATGCATGTGCATAGGCCTACTCCATGTACTCGAAGTGAAAATTGGGTTGTGGGGCCTAATCTATTACAAAAGATTTGCTTACAATCACGAGTTTACGTATGAATATTACATTCAAATAGCTTGGATCACCGTTAGCAATCATATTATCATATTACCAGTTGACATCGTGTGTTAACTTATTTACTTTTGGACTTTGGATTCACGTACTACACACTCAGTCATATCAGTGGATGTGTCTCCCGCATGCATTTGCTACAACGTTAGTTCTGTACATTTATACAGCGGGTGAACGGAGCATGGAAATCACTGACAAAAATGGTTGTTTGAGCACTCGCGACACATTTACAAAAGTTAAAGCAACTATTTTTAATGAATATTTACCCGATGAGTAGTGTCTACGTCAATATAACCCATCAAAATGAGTTTAAAAGCGCATAGTGTAACGAAAGGTTCTGGCTTGACTCTAATCTCAACCCAATGACGGCATCCGCCATTTTGGGAGATGCAAGGTTTTTGTTTGATTCTGAATTGAGTGTAGCTCAGCCCTTCTCCCCAGGTGGTCTCTGATTGTCATGTGGTCACTGATAATGTTGAAATCAAGCAGTCAGCCATCATGTCCCGACCATGCATGCAT
Source organism: Lineus longissimus (assembly GCF_910592395.1). NCBI lineage: Eukaryota > Metazoa > Nemertea > Pilidiophora > Heteronemertea > Lineidae > Lineus > Lineus longissimus. The sequence goes on along the minus strand of NC_088309.1, from coordinate 14,070,177 downwards.
GCCATCACTGTTATACTGATATAGAGTAGGGTATAGTATAACATATGAAAAAACATAGTTACAAGACAGCCCTATAATCGGATTCATAAGTAAATGTCACTGCCCTTTTGGGCCGCTGCGCAAAAACTACTGGGCCGATTTCTTCAAAGTTTGGTTTTTCTTGAATCTAATTTCGGGACCCAAGAGGATTTTCATATTTCAGTAACCATGGTTACGAAATAATTTTTTTTGTATGTATTGGTGTACATTCTGATTGACGTAGTGTGACTTAGTGTATTGATTTTGACATTTTCTCCTCTGTACTGCTTATTTCTCGATGCATTTTGCTGAAATGTTCAGGTTAATTTTTTTTCGTGTGTATCTTTAAAGCTACCAAGTTTCATTTAGAACTATCCATCAAAAAAATCGCGCCCTCCAGATTCCCCCAAAATGGCCAAAGGGTTCCAAAGTTGACAATTTTTTTCTTTATAATTTGCAAATCTCTAACCTGGAAATTGTGTTGGGTCCCGAAATTAGATTCAAGAAAAACCAAACTTTGAAGAAATCAGCCCAATAGTTTTTGCACAGCGACCCAAAAGGGCAGTGTCAGTGACATTTACTGAATCCGACTATACTGGCCTAACTATAAAAGCACTGATGACAGCTACGCTTCACTTTCATCATTATCATAATCTACTTTAGTCAACCAGCTCAGATGACCTTTCTTGGGGCAGTGATCGGTAACGGTGAACTCCTTCCGACCCAACAGGCAAATGTTTACATTCGTGTCTCCGTGTATCATGGATTCATGTGTATACTAACACCGTTGTGGTGTTGACACACTGACTGACTCTGACTGTGTACATTTCTACAGCGACGAAAAACGATCACAAAAATGGTTCTTTTTAAGCACTCGTGACATGTTTACAAAAATTAAAGCAAGTGTTTTAATAGAGGTGTACCTAATGAGTAGTGTCTGGGTGATTATAAACCATTAACTTGTGTTTAAAAGCCCACATTGTAACGAAAGGTTCCGGCTTGACGCTAATCTCCAATGACGCTAATCTCCGGCAGCCGCCATTTTGCCATACTCTCGAAACTTTGGGATTGTCAAATGCAATGGAAACCACATAATTTCTGACACACACTGAAACAATTCTTCATTTTATTGTTCTTTCACAGTATTATTACGCCACCCCGATTCGCAAGGCAGCTTGTACCAACTGGCTCTGCATTGACTATCCCCATTCCAAACCGAAGAACAGTGTGACAAGTTTCTCATTTTACCTTCCAATCACAGTCAAAATTTTCTAAAACAATCGGCAATGAGGACAAACTAATAATCTCAAACCAATCACAAGAATGTAATCAACACATACGACCTCATCCGAAGAGCGGATGATTAAGTTTTAGCATTGATTCAAGGTATTTAATTCCTTCTTCGTCTCGCTTCAAATTCATAAAATGGCTGTCTTCCATACTTGTAGTATGCAGATCTAGTGGCGCAGTACAACACTGCGCATCTGGGATACCCCGACGGATTGCCTCGAACCACGAAATTCAAAACTGCTGGCAATGTGCCAACTGACATTTTTGCACAATACCGCCACCTAGTGATATGAAACGAAATTAATCTATTTAATATCGAAACCTCTATATCAGGCCGACCTCTAAAACTTCATTTCGAACTTCAATCTGCTGGTATAAAGAAAATGGGCTTTTTTAACCTTGACCTACTTATACCTGAATAGTAGGTCACACTGACCTAAATCTGTGTCAACATGTACAGATGCCCAATAGGTGTCTACATATCAAATTTAGAGTCTATGACCAATAGCAAAAAAACGTGCCATGATCAAAGAAATTTTAGAGTTCGACCTCTGTGACCTTGAAATGAAGGTCAAATCAAAAACCCGTGTGATATGTGATGTGCCTTTATTAGATACACCCACAACAAAATTTTCATCGCTCTAGCTTTAACCATAAGCTTCAAAATGACAAAAATAGGTTTTCAAAGAGCGCTCCCTATATGGCAGACCAGCAGTCAAATTATGCTGATTTTCATTCTGAAGGAAGGTCTTGCCTAGGGGTACCCACACATCAAATATGAACTTTCTGGGTCAAGCGGTTAAGAAACGTGCCACGATTTTGTCAAAAGTTAACGACGGACGACGACGACGACGGACGCCAGACGCCGCGGTATCGTATAAGCTCACCTGACAGGTGAGCTAAAAAGTATGTAGCCTAGGCCTGCCCTAGGCCTAGCCTAGCTATATAGCCTAAACATGAGATTTTTTCTCCGCTAGGCCTACATGTAGCCTACCAATCTGGCTGTAACATGCACATCATCATGACAATTGTCATAGCCAGCCTCCCTACACTGCAGTAAGTAGTCATCATACATACAGATGTCACACAGGACCACAGGCATGTACATCATGTACATGGTCTATACTACATACCTTTCTGACTTGTATGTTGGCCGAAATAATGGTCTAGTGCTTCGTGCCACACACTGAACTTGCATGCATTGGCAATTTCATACGACCGTATGACCTCCTTCATTCGATCTTTATCTTTAGAATACTCATGAACTTGAATAAGACCATTATATAAAGAAATATCATGATCCCAATAGGCCTGTCACTGAGGCTGAATGACAGGCTCTTCCGCCATTTTGAACTCCCGCGAAAAATGTGACAGATAAACAGTGCCACGTGTGTATCTATTTTTATAACTATGTCACGTGACTATGCCTCCAAGGTGCAGGAAAAAATGCCTACCCTACCAACTGCTGTACATGATGTGATCATGAAAACTGGACTACAAAATGCATGATATTGTCGCAATGACTTTATTCAAAGTACTCAAACATACCTATTAACCTCCCTTGTGTAAAACTACATCATGTCAGTTGATAATGGATGACAGTAGAGGTAAAACCAGGCTTATTAAGGCGTTCAACGCTAAGTGCAACCATTATAATGTGACGGGGCCATATTATGGCTGTCGAGGCGCCCCATAGTAGGCAGGCGGAGCGATCTCTCTCTCTCTCCAGCATCTACCGTGTAGTGAGACCTGTACGCTAGTTCGCCCGTAGAATAAAGCCTATTCTCTAAGTTCATATCTTGGAGTTGAGTAAGTGCATGCCCATGACCCCACCATAAGTATTCGTACTTTACAGTGGCACCCATAACGTGGGGCTGCATCGAACTTTCGGCGAGAAATTGCTATTTTTCAGATGCCCGAATTCGACGGCGTGCATTGTTTTGTTCGTACGGGGCGCTCTGCGCATGTGCATTAATGTTTACCTGCACATGCGGCCCATTTTGCCGAATGACTTAGGGTTTACCAAGTTGTTTAATCATGGGCTCGGTATAAAAGCTTTGCTAAGGAGTTTTCCTAGTTATGCTACGAAATAGGCCCGGTAATTTGAGTTCGCTGAGTAGTGAGTGTGTCACGAACCGGTCAGTTCACTAGATCTATGGGAAGCCAACTCTGCATTTATTTATCCTATTCCTGGTGGTACAAAATGGGGTGTATTGCAGCTGTTTGTGTAGGGTTTACCACCCAATCAGTATGCGGCCCAAGTACCTGAAGCGGGAAGCAGGCTACAAACTGCGATTAGCAAGGGTTTACCTGTAATCGTAGTTCCATGTCCACATTCTATATTATTGTATGAAGAGGAAAATATTAGACATTAAGCTGTTTCGTTCTTTGATGAGTTAAAATGGCAGCGGCACACCCCAAATTAAAGGAGTTCAGTGGTGAACCATCAGAGGATTTTACCCTGTGGTTCAAATGTTTTGAGCTTTTTGTGCCCGCTGCAGCAGATGACGCGGCGGCGGCCGTGCCGAGGCGGCATGCGGTGCTTCCCCTATATTTGACTGGGCGAGCTTTTATGACGCACGATAGCCTCCCAGCCGCCACCAAGGCTGATTATGCACTGGCCAAACAGGCATTGAGGGAACGCCTTGACCCCCAAGATCATGCACTCTTGCGACGACAAGAGCTCATGACGATGAGCCGTGCCGAGAATGAGATGATTTCGGCATTTGAACTGCGCGTCCTTAGGAAGGCTTCGTCCGCATTCGCGGATTTTCCTGAGGAGCACCGCAACACCATGGCCAAGGAACAGTTCATGAGGGGAGTAGGCAACGCAGAATTACCGCTGCATCTATTAACTCACAACCCCGAGACAATCCGTACTGCTGTTCAGTTGGCTGAGCAGTATTTACAGGTACGGAAGATAACCATCCCTTCCCAGGAACCATCTGTGGCTGTGCGCCGAGTACGTGACCACCAGGAAGAAGGGGTACCCTCTCCTGGGGCCACATCCGAATGTGGGGATGAGCTCAGCATGCTGCGAGATGACGTGAGGAAACTTACGGCACAAATGGAGCAGATGATGAAGATTCAGGCAGGTGGCCGGGGCCGAGGGCGTGGCCTCAGGGGTCACCGTGGTCAATGCCAGGCCGGCTATGAGAATCGGGGTCAACGTCCTACCAACTCTCTGGATAATGGGGGACATGGTCAAGGCCAGTGGGAAGAGCGACAGAGGACAGGGTCCCATGATCGGCGTGCACAGCGCCAGCCCATCTCACTGACTGGAGAAACTGGGTCCCAGCAGAGGAGTTACCCTGCCAATGAACAACCGGGCCAGTTTTACAGCAGGTTTGATGGCAATTGCTATAATTGTGGGAAGTATGGGCACAAGAGTGCCGACTGCTGGGGTCCCCGGCAGTCGGAAAACTAGCATGTGCTGCTGATGAGGGTCGGTCAGCAGCCCGGCATAAGAAAAAGACTCAAAGAATTGTTCCAAGGGCCCTCATGGCCATCAGGGATCAGGAAATTCCAGTTTTGTTTGATACTGGGGCTGATATTTCCCTGATGCGTGAGGATGTGTATCAGTTGTACTCAGCAGAGGAGAGAGGGCCGTTGATACCTAGGTCAGCCGCCATCGCCTCTATTTCCGGGTAGCGTGTAGTGTCACGAATAGCGGCTACTGCGGAGAATGCGCTGATTCCAGTCCGTATTATGAACCCTGAGCCTGAACCGTTGGAGATAGCCAAAGGGACATGTCTTGGAGAATTCCATTGCCCGGCTGGTTACCAATCCAATACTGTGCGACAGGCATATGAACTCATGGAGTAGTACCAAGTTGATGAGAATGGAGAAGAGCAGGCAGTCGACAGTGAAGGGGTTCCCTCCGTCGATCTGTCAGGCTCCAAATTGAAAAAGGGAGAGATGTCACGTTTGAAGTCCCTTTTAAAGAGATACAATAAAGTGTTCAGCAAGACGCCGAATGATAGAGGTTTCACGGACCTAGCGGAGCACCATATTGATACGGGAGATGCTCATCCTATTAAACAAGCACCTCGCCGAGTTCCTTTCCACTTGCGGGACGAGTTGGAGGAACAGGTAAACGACATGCTGAAGGATGGGGTTGTTGAGCCCTGCTCTGGCCCTTGGTCCTCTCCTGTGGTCCTCGTGAAGAAAAAATCAGGAGCTTTCCGATTTTGTGTAGACTACAGAAAGCTGAATGCTGTGACACGGAAGGATGCTCACCCACTTCCGCGTATTGACGACTCGCTGGCATCCATGTCGGGTGCTGCATTCTTCAGTAACCTTGACCTCACTAGCGGATATTGGCAAGTTCCCGTCAACAGAGATCATCGAGACAAGACGGCCTTCTCCATAGGGACGAATCTTTATCGTTTCAAACGGTTACCTTTTGGCCTTTGTAATGCTCCACCACTATTCCAGAGACTGATGGAGTTAGCTTTTGCTGGGATGAGCTGGAAAGTCATGCTGACCTATCTTGATGACCTGGCTATCTTCACGACCACCTTTGACGAACACCTGGAGGTCCTCGAAGAAGTTTTCCAGCGTCTACAGAAGGCTGGACTGAAGCTCCAACCCAGCAAGTGTCACTTGTGCCGAGACAAGATCATATTCTTGGGACACCATGTGAGCCGTGATGGCATAAGGCCGGACCCAAGCAATGTAGAGAAGGTGCAGAACTGGCCGACACCCAAAACTGTTAAGCAGGTCCAGAGTTTTATAGGGCTGGCATCCTACTACCGACGTTTCGTCCAGGACTTCGCTAAGATAGCGAAACCATTAATCCAGCTGACCGAGAAGAATGCTCCTTTCCTCTGGGACGAGGCCTGTCAGGAAAGTTTTGAGGTTCTGAAGTCTAAGCTGATGTCACCGCCAATCTTAGGATTCCCAAGATGGGGTGAACCATTTATTTTGTATACTGATGCGTCGGATTTTGCGATAGGCTGTGTCTTAAGCCAAAAACAAGATGGGGAAGAGCGAGCAATCGCATATCATAGCAAATCTCTCAGTGGGACTGAGAGAAATTGGTGTACATATGACAAGGAGTTGTGGGCAATTGTCTGGGGTCTCCGAAAAACCAACATTTACCTTTACGGTTCACGTTTTACAATAGTCACGGATCACAAGCCATTGCTGCAGAGAAATAAACTTCGCTGGGATGCAGATGTTACCCAGAAAAGGACCCGATGGATGAATGAGTTGAGCACGTGGGGAGACGTGGAGGTTCAGTATCGTCCGGGAGTAAAAAATGGAAACGCTGATGGTATGAGCCGCCGGCCTCAATCACCAGAGAAAGAGACACTGGACGATATAGTGGGAGCACTCTTTGCCTCACCCCCCCGATGATAGTACCGTCAATGGGGATCCTGAGGATGAGAAACGAGAAGACGTGATGCTAGAATTAGGGGTTACCAGTTCTGCATCAGAAACCCTGACTGCAAAACAGAAACCCAAGACATCAGAATTAGGGATTACCAGTTCTGCAAAAGAAACCACTGCATGCACAGAGGCCTCACGTAAGCCTAGGAAGAGGGGCAAGCGGAAAGAGAAACCATCCCCAATCTTGTGCAAAGATAATGGCGATGGCGTACGAGCAATATCACTTATGCCCTGTAACGACCAGGGCCAACCCTTGGCTCCCATCGCATCACAGCAGGAACGAGACCCTACAATTTCACGGATTCGCCAGTGGGTAACAGATAGGGATAAACCATGCTGGGAAGCCGTCAAGGATGCTGGACGTGATGTGATCACCTATTGGCGTATGTTCGAAGATCTGCAAATTTGTGATGATACGTTGGTGAGGACATGGATTCCACCCAGGAAGGCAACGCCTGTGTTTCAACAGATTGTCCCGCCAGGACTTCGTCCACAGATTTTGGAAGAAACCCACACAGGAGTTACTTCTGCCCACTTGGGACGGCGGAAGACATTGGGCAAAATGAAGAACCGATTTTATTGGCCAGGAATGACATCAGATGTCGCTGAGTTCTGTAGAACTTGTGCCCAGTGTGTGGCATGCGGGAAGCCCTGCCCACGGATGAAGGCTCCACTACTGAGCATAACATCGCATGCTCCCCTTGAGCTGGTCGCTACAGATATCACAGAATTGCCTGTCAGTCCCAGGGGTAACCGGTACTGCTTGGTAATTGGGGATCACTTCACCAAATATGTGAATCTGTATCCCATGAAAGATCAAACAGCCAAGACAGTGGCTGATATCATATTCAGACGCTATGTATGCGAACATGGCATGCCAGAGGCATTCCATTCAGACCAGGGACGACAGTTTGAAGCTGAAATAGTCCAGGAACTATGCACCATGCTCGGCATCCAGAAATCCAGAACGTCGCCATACCACCCAGAAGGTAATGGTATGATTGAAAGGTTCAACGAAACACTGAAGAATTCAATAGCTAAGGTTACGGTACAGCTTGGAACAGATTGGGACCTACACCTGGGACCAGTGCAACTCGCCTACAACTCGAGTGTACATGAGACCACTGGACTGTCCCCTTTCTATCTGAACCATGGGAGAGAACCTCGTTTGCCGGTAGATGTGGTCTATGGCTGCCCGACCAAGGACTACTGGAGCTCAGCTAGCCGCTATTCCAAGGCTGTATTCCAGGAACTTCAAGAAGCCTTTCAGGAGGCGCAAAAGACAGCTACCATCAGTCAGGAGCGACAGAAAAATGTCTATGACAAATGGGCAAGGCATCACCCATACCAAGTGGGTGACAAGGTATGGCTTCACACAACGGTATCCAAAGACAGGCACCGGAAACTGGCTTTGCCATGGATTGGTCCGTACATTATTGTCAAACGGATGCAGACAACAGCTGGCTTGCCAGGGGTTACTTATCGTATACAAAGTGAGGATGCCTCCAAACGCCAACGGTTAGTGGTTCATCACAATCGGCTGAAGCCATATGCGGCACCAAGGATACCACGGCCACTGACCGATAAGAATCATGAAGATGTAGCAGAGGTAAATCCTCCTACTGTTCAAGCTCCACAGAGAATGTTTTCCCCAATAGGGGCATTTCCAATTGGCCCAGTTGGAGGAGGGTTTGGCGGTGGCATGGGGTTACCTGTCGCCCCCGATCCTGGTCCTCCCACGGAACCAGCGGTTGTAGCAGTAGAAGAGCAAAATGCACCAGAGGAGGGTGAGCCAGGTGTTGACATGGGTTTACCTGCTGACCGGCCACCTCCAATACTAGCAGAAGACATAGACGAAAACCACGATGCTGAGGTAGCTGATGACCTACCCGCGGCCCAGCCACCGGATCAAGCATCTGAAGATGATCCGCAGGAAGAGCTTGCAGATAGCAACTCGGACCAGGGCGGAGAGGCTGAGTTTGAACCCCCAGATGAAGACAATTACCACGATGCAGCGGACCAGCTGCCAGTTCTAGACGAGCGTGATGAGGGCGAACCCCCTCCTAATATACCAGCGGCAAACGTACCACCCCCACAGGATGCTGGTCGGCCAGAGGCTGACCAAATGGCACAGGAAGGAGATATGGAAATAGAGGCAGCACCGGATCCTACCACGACCAGGAGCGGACGAGGAGTGCGAGCACCGGTATATCTTCATGACTATGTACGGAATGTTTCAACCCTTTAATGGACATACTGACAATATTAAAGAAGGATGTGTAGTCAAAATTTCGGGTTCAGTGCATATTCATGAAGGATTGTGAATCAATGATTGTTTCAATGTGTTGTGACTTGGAACCAGTTTAAGGTGGTGTTTTGCGCTTTCGGACCGAGTCTAAATGAGCCTGTGTGTTTTAATGCGCTAATGGACAATGCTGTGATTGAGCTATTAATGACTTTACACACCTCATTGACCTTGGCGGGTAGTGCAGGTGGCCTACTAGAAGTTTTAGTGTTTTGAGAATTTGGGCAGAAATGGGGAAATTTGTGACAAACTATCAGGTAGACAGGAGGAAATGAGGAAGACATTCATTGATGATTTAGTGGTATGACAATGGACTGAGTTGATACCTATGAGTATTTTTTATTCGTTGGATTTGCTGGACTATGCAGAGTTAAAATAGGTTGCTTAATTTCTAGTTATAATTTTGTGCATTTATTGGAATTAGATTTTATAGGAAATAATATGTTGAAAATTAAGGGTACGGTTGGCTAGTGTAAGTACAACATACTGGACTGAGGAGTGTATCCGGTCCATTGGACTAGTCGTTAATACTGCTGATTAAATGCACTATGTGAGGTAAATGAGAGAGGAGTGAGGGAAGTGCTCACCGTAACACAGTCTACATTAGGGCACCTGTAGCTTACCCCTGCATCCTTCGAGTACAGTACCTTGGGTACTACTTTGTTTAATCCTCCATGTGGGTTACTGAAACCTTAGACATGTGATGGTGTTTTTGTAAATTGCTCTCCCTGCTTGGCCAGCAGGTGATTTTGAGCTGCTCTCTCGTATTGGACGGTGATGGAGCCGAATTTGTATCGATGTGGGACACATCTCTTAAAAAGGGGGACGTATGTGACGGGGCCATATTATGGCTGTCGAGGCGCCCCATAGTAGGCAGGCGGAGCGATCTCTCTCTCTCTCCAGCATCTACCGTGTAGTGAGACCTGTACGCTAGTTCGCCCGTAGAATAAAGCCTATTCTCTAAGTTTATATCTTGGAGTTGAGTAAGTGCATGCCCATGACCCCACCATAAGTATTCGTACTTTACAATAATATTGATTCAAGATATAGCCAATTTGAACCTGTCTGCGCCAAGGATAGATTGGTTCCCGATCGACTCACTAGGGATATGCAGTTGAGCACAATGTCATGAAAAACGACCCTTTGTATTGTAAATTCCAATCACCTGCAGGACAGGTCAATTTCTCTCAATAAAATTAATTTTGTTGACTCCTGTATTCTCTACCTTATCAAAAAAAAGACAGTGGTGTTAGTCCTAAACTGGTCATTTCTATTTATGTGGACCTCTGTTAAATCAGGATACCTCTCAATTACAGACAGCATTTTGTATCCTTGTGCTGTACAACCCAGCCTGGACATACCACAATTGTCCATGGAGAAGTCTCATCCTCTCTGACACTTCTTTTCTGTAAAGCTACCGATACAACATATTGAAATAGGGATATCTTCCGATTTACATACCATGACTGATTAGTTCAATCATATTTCATCCAGCTGGCAGCTCTGCATTGGAAATTTTAGTGGTATAACGTGTTCTCTTGACCTTCAAACAGTAGTATAAAGCGGATATTTACTACTCTACACCCTCAGTCCTATGTTATTAGGTCATCCAGCTGAGCGCCAGGCCCTTGGGCCTCTTGTTATATAGTGCAGTGGTGGAAACCAAATTATATATTGGGCGAGTGGCCATCTTGAACATTGAGCTTTGTAGCCCTACATTTTGTACCAAGGCATACATTTGGTGAGCCACTTACACAATTTAGTCCCACCGACCTTAAGGCCAAAGAAGGTCAAAGTTATGTTTCTGGTTTTATGGTCAACTGAAAATGGATGCGGTCACGCAGGTTTGTTTTTTTTCTGTGATAATTTTTATTACTTTTAGTAAGCTGATTTGGCGATATCCACAACACCGAATGGGTGGAGAATTTTGGGACCAAACAATATGGCAACAGAAGTTAGCTGCCATGACATTGTTCTATCGATACAATTAAATGCTTGCGTGGCGTGTCCCTACTCACACTAGTTGAAGTGTGTGGCCGAACAATGCTGAACAATGTATACAAATCAATGCACGCCTGAGGGAAATTCCAACGATGAGTCATGCGTATAATAGGGTAGTTCAAATAAACGCACCGTGGCGCGATATTGTCTACTTGGCTAATGAATGGGAAAATTAAAAGATATCGACGCGCGGGTGTTGGAATTGATGCGGCCGTAAACCAAAAACATAACATTAACTTTGTTTGGCCTAAGCTGCAGGCTTTGCCCTGAGAGGGTAGGTTTTAAAAAAAGGAGACGTCGGCATTGAATTGTGAAATGAAGAGTAGTATTGCCCACTTTTCAAAACACATGCTCTTCTTTTTGCTGATCCTCATTTTCCTAGCAGGGAATTGCAAGAAGCATAAACATCTACGAAATTATTGGAAATATCAGTTACAGAACAACTGAATTCCATTCCGTCTTTTAACATTAGCAAAAAATCAATATTAATGTTTTAGCATTGAAATGTACAATTTGGTCTCTATCTTTGACCTTTTTGCCAAATCAAGTTCCCATTCAGTTCCAAAATTTGTTCCCACTGGGACTTGAATCCATCTCATGCCACCAGAAAGCAAGTCACCTTACTCCATGGGAAAAGGATATATTGTTTGCACTGAAGTCCTTGAAATGGCTTTTTTGAAAGTCTTCCCAAAACTGCTGTAAAACTTTGAATATTTCTTCCCCTTGTTTTAATACTTTGAGTGTTGGAATAAGTTCTTCTTTCTCCAATACCCCTTGGCCTTCTTTTGTTATTATTGTAGCTTATTTCTTCTGTATGATATCATTAATTGCAATTCTGTGTCGCTGTCAGTCCTTAATAGATCAGAAAGCAATGCGTTTTGATGAAATCACAGTGGATCATACTAATAAATGCTTCTCAACTCTTCTTTGATGCAGTCGGAGTGTGACAGACCAAGCTAACTGTGTAGAGCTTCTTTGGCATCGATAGAAACAAGAGTGATGCGAAGTAACAGTCTACCCTCCGACACTGGTTGTCGATGAGGGTTGGTTGCGGGGAATGCCACTAGGAATTGAGCTTAAACCCCCGATATGTCAGGATGCATCAACCAGGGGCTTGTTACTTCTAGTTGAATCTAGCCAAGTATTGTACTAGGCATGCAGCTTGAGGTCAATCTTCCATGAAATTTGATGCAAAAACCTTCTTCACTGCAGTTCACTTATTCATGTGGAGAAATGCACAAGGTTTTCACAGCAAAATGATTATTCCTTCCTATTGACTTCAATATCAAAACAGAAGAACCAAACAGATGAGATTTGAAACTTTTATTTTAAAAGGAAAAGTACAAACTGTACCAGTACGATACATTTCTTCATCATCGGTGGATGGAGTACAATATTAATAATCCCACAGCTGTACATGTAATCAGTCCACAATTCAACTGTTGTGACCAACCACACTACGATTACTGAATTATAATGAAGTGATTATACATGGAATTCCAACTGAACTTCAGAATTACAATAATCTTCACTGGTAGGCCTACATTAACTCAGGATGATTACTAGTATCCGTCACCAACTGAAGTTCCAACTGAACTTCAGAATTACAATAATCTTCATTGGTAGGCATGCATCAAATCAGGATGATTACCAGTATCCACCACCAACATCAAAGGTGAGAGTGATAATGCACAGGACATCACTGTGATAATCCCATCACATTGGCCTACTAATGGAATCTTGTGATTGATCATCTTTCCTTCAAAGCTGACTATCGCCTGCACTGGAATCAAGATCTGGAACAATTACATCGTCCCCGACTGTTACCTCCTCGGCGTTGTCATTGCCGCCTTTGATTACAAACAATTCGTTTCCAGGAATAGCAAGGACTGTGACGTTGACCATGTCCTCTATGTTGGGTAGATCCTGAAATATAAAAGAAAATTTAAGTTTCAGCAGAGACAAATGCGTAGGGATGGCTTTGATCATTGCGAGTTACATTAACATGTATGAGACAACAGTAGGCCTATTCATTCACTTACGTCTAGTTCAGTCTCCTCGGTATTCTTGAGCGAAGTCTCTGTACCCCACTGGTTAACAACTAAGTTGCTCAGTTTCACTTTACTATTTTGGTTGCTTTCATCCACCAACGAATTTCAACCCACCAACGAATCATAGGTATTCCATAGCTTACAAATGACAGATCCTGTCACATCAGAAATGGTAACATCACGCCTTGACCAATTCTTCCCAACTTTCCTGGGGAACACCTACATCATGAAAAAAAAACAACATACATGAACATGTGTCCTGTGAAACCAAATTGAAGGGGTCAGAGCCAGACCAACCTATGTCACTTTCTATTGTTTTGAGAAAAAAGCAAAATCACATTTATACAGTAAACACAGTCTGAACTGTCCTTGTAAGGATGTTCCAGGTCTTCAATCACTGCACATCAATGTCATCCAAAAGTCAATAGAAAAATTACTTACAGACTGAACAGTTCCACTAATGCTTATACGCCCTCTCTTCGGTGGTTGTAATGCTTCTGGCTACATAGACCGTCGCAGAGCATGATAAAATCCCTCTTCCACCAGCTCAGTATCAAAGGGTTCTGTTGGATAAACCTGAAGACAGAAGTCAATAACTAATCTAGAAATACTAGTACAATTATATGTACAAATACGGCACTATCGACCAAGTGTGCGAGGGGAGGAGGATACGACTGACCCTGGATTATCGAGGATGATATACAGGGATAAATCAGGAACTGCAAAGGGGGCAGTTTCGCCTATTCGTCAAGAATACCTACGCCAATATCGTATGTAAAAAGCTTGAACTTTTACCGTGGTTGAAGTCTCAGAAGATCCTGCCCCTGAACTTTGACAGTGTTGGTGACAATGAAATATCCATTGCGTACAAGTAAGTGGGAATTCTTCACAATCCCTTTCTAGAATAAAACGTTTGGTTGGCTTTCGGACCCGTCTGCAACATCTCATAGCCACTCTTGCTGGTCTGCTGAAATGTCCCCACTCCCGCCCCGTTTCCTGCAATCCTTCAAGCGTTTGATTTTCCAAACATTGGATGTACTGGCAGTAGCACTTTCACCTTCAAAAAATCTGTCTGATCTCCTTCCTGAAACATTTCACCACGGTTTATAGTGTCGAAAAGCCTGCCAAAGAGGCTGTCCGCAAATGTCATTGGCTAAAACAGATCACCTGATCATGCTACACCTGAATATTTTTATGAAACGATATCGCATTGGTGCCAAAAAACTCCTTACTGATTTTTAAAGGGGGACTATAGGCAGGGCCAAGGGGCTGATTGGGCAAACTTCAGGTGACTAATATACACAGTGAGAGCCCTGGGTCATGTCAGATGTGTAGCTGTAGAACGTGTAGCTGAAATTATCTCAAAATATCTCAATGCCTTCATTGATTTTTTCTCAGGGTATTCCTTTTTTACCACTATGGGTCTTCGTTTTATACCTCTGAAAAAGTTTCCTAGTTTGGATAATATTGGGGGAAATAAGAAAAAAGCAAGTCTACTTTATCGAACAAATGGCCTCTGTCCCCCTCCAAAGTCCTGGACGCATTTGCTACCAAAATTTCCTGTATATAGAAAATGTTTGTGTACATTTGCCTATGGACTTTTTTGTTTTCGCCCTGTAAAATCTTGAATGCTCTCTTGCTGGCGATTCTTTTTTCAGTAAAGTTTAAGAGTGATAGGTAGAACGTGTAGCTGAAATTAGAATGTATTAACTCAATGCCTTCACTGATTTTTTTCCCAGGGTCTTCCTTTTTTACCACTATGGGTCTTCTTTTTTTAACTTTTTCAGAAGTCTTCTATCTTCGGTCTTTGGGTCTTCGTTTTATGCACATCCCAGTTCCATGGCCACTCTCTGTAATGTAACCAAGAGAGTGGTTGAGTCACGCTTACCTTGTCATTATCACTGCCGATTCCATTGCCATTTGCCATTGCCAGGTTTTGAACGAACTCAATCTGCGATGGTCCTGGCTGTACCAAGCCAAACCTAAACACTTGCGACGGCACTCTCCTCGCATCATAATTAGTACTCTGCCTCCAAATGGCCGAAGTACCGTACTGGTCCGCGGGGCCTGCTTCGCAAGTCTTCGCAAGTCTTCGCAAGTCTTCGATAATAGGGCATAAATCATCAATCTAATGGTATTAGGAAGAGTTTCAGGTTGGTAGGCGTTTATCTATTCAGTTATATGACTTACTTACTTTGACATTCTGGAGTTTTGATGCTTTAGACAAGTCAACTTTCTCACATAGATTTGCATAAATAATGAGCTATCAACAAAAGAGCACCGCTCCGTGGAATGTCCATGTGATCTGATTGGCTTATGGTCGGTTTACTACGGACTACTTGTCTCCTGGTGCTAAATAGTATGTGTAAAAAATACCAAAAACCATGATCTTTTAACTATTTTGTTCACACTTACTTCGTGTTCTTTAAACTAGTATAATATTTTAAAATGTGTAAAATGAAAATATTGCAAAAATAACCATTGAGTTAAAGGCCTACGCCATTCGTTAAAAATTTTGGATTTGTAGTTGAATTAAAAAATTGCGAAAATACGAACAAATATAAATTTCAACATTGTGTAGACTGATATACAATTATTATGAACTAGCATTATACCCGTGGCGCAGGCAGGTTCAAATGGGCTATATCTTGATTAGATTGAATTGCAATGAAAATCTAATGCAATATCAAAGGAGCAATATTGAAGAGGCAAATTAAACCAACCATTTGTCCACAGACTCGGACCTAGCTGTGGCATGCTGTATGTGTGCATAAAAAGTGTATCAATTGGTCCGATAGAGATGATGAGGCAATGTCAATATGCCTCGTTCCTCAGTCAGCAATATGCCCCTTTTTATACGGAGAAGAAGGAGAACTCAGATAGGCCTTCACATGTCGGCTTCCAAATGTCTCGGGCAAGGCACTTAGTCGAAAGGCAAGCTAGAAGTTCAGCATCGTGAGCAGCTCCTTGATAAGGCCATGCCAAGTTCAGAGTGCCTCTTCAGATACATCAAGTATTGAAAGCTGTGGTGAGCACATAAACAGACCATGGTCACCTTCATTGGAAAATTCCTTCATAATCAAGGGCTAGCTCTAACTAAAACAGCACCCATAAACAATAGACCATCAATTTGACCCCAGCTCCTAACTGCGGGAAAACCCAAGTCCAGCAACCAAAGTACCAAAAATACATTTTTGTTTACATTTGAACTGCACACATGCGTTTGTTTACAATTTCATTTCCCGCGAAATCGTGGATTGAAAATAACATTAACCTGGGTTCAGCAGGTCAGCAGGTATACCGGCTGTTCCAATCATCCCCCTACAGCCAGCTGTTCAAAAGGTAATGTTATTCACCCCAGAGGGAGTGCAGATAATTGATTAAGCCCCTGCATAATTTAACAGCAATGGCTTGGCTTCTGTAAGTGGTAAGGAGAATTGACAGTGTCCGATTAAAAATCCCTCATTACTGCTCCGCTGAAGTATATTTTTGAACAAAACCAAGACGTTGCATCAGGGTAAGGTGTCACCACAGTTCATGCAAAATTTCAAGGCAATCCAACGCCTCTAAGTGTGACTTTATTCGTCCCCCTTCCAGTATTATTATATAGATACCAAGATTACACAAATTTGTATTCACAATTACTGCACTACGGCATTGTGTATTAGTAGATTTCTATTTTTAATACTGAACTAGCTGGACCACACGTAGTAACGAACGGGGTAGCCGTTTAAATGTAAAAAATATTTCCAAGTGATGCGGCCATTTGATAGCAATGATATCACTAGCGGAGCGGCTGAGCAGTTTGTCGTGGCCGGAGTGAACGTCAATCCCCCTGCGCGTGGTGTGTGGTGTATGATGACAACATGGGGGTCCGTCTCAAGATGTATTACGGTTGCATGATCTGTGTGGTCACTGTGTGACTGCATGTAATCGTTACACATTTTTTATGTATTTCATATGATTCTTTTATATCGTGCATATGTTTTCAAATCATTCTTTTATATTTGTGATGCAAGCATATCTAATAGATGCAAGAACGTCCATAATGCAAATCCTCAGTATTTCTTTCTTTCCTTGTGCCAAACCATCTAACAGCTACTCTATCGTCCAGATGTTATGTTTTCAAATAATTCTTTTATATTTGTGATGGTGTGTGGTGTATGATGTCTATTAGATGCTTAAACGTCCATAATGCAAACCCTCAGTATATCGTTATTTCTTTGTGCCAAACCATCTAATAGGTACTATATCATCCATATGTTATGTTTTTAGCTTCACTTGCAATTTTGAATTGCCAGCGAATCTCATGGTATACTGTCGTTTCTACGTTAAACCCTTCAGTGTCGGACTACTCCTGGAAATCGCATGAAATTTTTTCTCGACAAGCTGCTCAACGGAGTTGTGGTTGCTGCGCATGTGCACTAGTGGCAAAAAGTTCCCGCCGCTTTTGTCAATATCGACTATCGTCAACATGAGCAGGCGAAATAGTGCTCGACGCAAGGGCCCAACGCGCCGCGTAGCGGCAAAAAAGCGAAGCTGGCGAAACATTTATAACGGGTCACCGTCACTTATTATTGGACTTATAGCGCATTTACGGGGTTGCAACTATTTTGCTTTATAGTGTCACCAGGAAAGAAAAGCATGCGACCTAACGCCGATCTATTTGTATAAAGTGATAATTGGAAGGTATATAGTAGGAAATATCAATAAAATAATCATTCCATGTCGTCTTTTGAGGGCATTTTTGATTGTAAAAAATATATGTGTACGTCACCGTAGTCTCTGCAATGATAATTTTATCAGAGCAGTCTCGCGCAAGTAGAAGTTCTTTACCTATTAGTTCTTCACTTATTAGTCTCAACGTCTGGCGCAAAGCCAGACGTTTTCCATTACGATTTCACTACGATGTTTGACAAGAAGGAGCAGTGCGCGAGATATGCTAATGAGCAGACTTCCCTCGCTTGAGTTTCTGAAGAATGTTCCATATCGCGCTAAGCTCATCACTGCTGATTATGACAGGCGTGCAACAGTAGGTATCTGCTCCCCAACTTCCACCCTGATACGGTACAATAAGTTACCATTTGATGGGAATGGGACAATGCCCTCACTGTGTATGGAGTCATAGGGATAAGAAGACATTATTCATTAGTGTTGGTACAAGTGATTTTGCCCAAAAAGCATGCGCATTCAAAAAACAAAATATGCAAGGTATCACGTACATGACCATGACGACGTGCAGAAAGTGCACTGGCCAGTGCATACCCTATGGCTATGTACTAGTAAACATGGTAAACATGGTAAACATGAACAACATCATTATTCATCGGCAGTTCATTTTACTCCGAGCTTTTCCTGAAACATATAGCCATGATGATTAGGCCTACCATGTACCATGACCAATAACAGCACTAGATCATGTAGATGTCAACAAGTTCACATGAACCGTATAATCCCGCATGGCGCATGTGGGGCATGCGTCTAAACCAAAGCCCCAAAATCACTTGTTTTGGTCTATTTCACTTGTGTTTCCCCCGTCTCCCAGTCCATAATACATTTACAGTTTACAATCCCCGATCATGGCCCAACAAAAGGTCATCGGTTGACTAAAGGAACACAACTGTTCAATGGATTTATAGTTGAATGCGATCAAACTACGTCTTTTCAATCATGGATTGTAAATTTAACCCCATGGGCCTAGGGAAGGCCCTATAACAATACTTTCGACACAGTTATTATCTCCGCTGCCTCCACCATGTTACACACAGTGCTCACTGCTGATTCTAAAATGCGCCACCTAGTCAAAACAGGACATATGTTCTTCTAGGAATAGATCTCTTTCCAGTATTTCGTCATTCCACTATCGTCATCACCTCATCATACTTTCATTGACATTACAGGCACACATCCACAGAGCACTCTTCAAATCATCTAGTGGTTATCCAACTAGGATTATAAAGGTAATTTCTTAGCCCCGCACAGTGGGTTTCAGTCTTGATAAAGGGGCACTATTGCTAGCAGCTAGGTAGGCAAGATAAAGTTAGCCGAAGTAGCCGATAGGGGTCTCTCACCCCTCAAAGTCGTCACAACTATTCAAGCTTGTACAAGGAATACATGCAGCGCTGACTCTAACAAGACCCAATGGGAATGTCGCACAGTCATCTGTCAAAAACAAGACCTATGTTGCAGTATGATCTCTTGCCAATATTTAATAATTGCACTATCGTCATCACCTCATCATACTTCATTGACATTACAGGCACACATTGACATAGACCACTGTTGCAATCAACAACACAGTCGCTATCTAAGTAGCATTATAGAGGTAATTATCATTATCATACCTCATTAGCATGTGAACCAATCGCGTCGCGTCCTTTGCGATCACGGCAAAGCCTCATGGAATAATGTCTTTCACCGTTGAATAATTTTTCATATTCCATGCCTACAACTTCAATTTCTTCATATTCCATGGCTAGAAGTTCAATACTAATATAATATCCAAGATAAAGTTACACGAAGTAGTCAATAGGGGTCTCTCACCTCTCACTGTATGTCCACACTATTCACGCTTGTACGAGGAATACATTCAATGCTGAATCTAACAACACCCAGTGCCCTTACTCTGTATATTAGTCACTGGAAGATGGCCCATTTCACTCCTTGCTTCTACTTCACCTATAGTCTCATTGCAAACGCCTCAGTTCTATGATATCACATTCACTTTCAGCTGTCGTGCAACGCAACAACTGTGCTATCTGCCATCGCACATCAACGAAGAAGTGCAGCCGCCCACATTCCACCTCACGTCTGTCCGACCAGCTGCAATCCTCGAGGACGCCCCACTGTACCACGATTTCACTACGATGTTTGACAAGAAGGAGCAGTGCGCGAGATAGGCTAATGAGCAGACTTCCCTCGCTTGAGTTTCGGAAGAATGTTCCATATCGCGCTAAGCTGACCACTGCTGACCATGACAGGCGTGCATTGGACTGGTACAGGTTGGAACTGAACATTGAATATGCTGGTGGTGACGCTTTCTGATGAGAAGTTGGTCGTGACTGATGCTGTATCCTTGGACTTGTCCACAGCATCGTTCAATCATTGCTCTCTGAGCTGCCTTGATTCTGTACTTACCCAAATACTAAGACCAAATGCCTCTTGACTGTGCTTTAAGAGAGACTGGCGCCATGCCTAGAGATATGACTGACCCCTATTGGCAAATTTGTATGACTTTATCTTGCCTACCTAGCTGCTGCCTATAGTCTCCCTTTAACTGCGGAACACTTCAAAGTCGATAAAATGCCATGTTCCACCTTTTAATGTGTTCAGACTGCCATTTTCAAAATAATCAAGTCAGGACACTGCCTTCTCGTCTCATAATAAATTTTGCTTTCCTCAATAATAACATTTCTTCTTCTTCAATGCTTTCATCATTCCAAACTTCTCCTCCTCTGACTTTTACAGGGGTAGTCATGGCAATCAAAACCCAAATACTGAGACCAAATGCCTGTTGACTGTGCTTTAAGAGAGACTGGCGGCATGCCTAGTCTCTCTTAAAGCACAGTCAACAGACACCAACCCCCTCAGACTCAGAAACCACAAACGCCCAACCCTTCCTGCTACCTTAATACTTCTGGGTTAATTCAATATTATTTACAGTTTTTAAGCTCATCGTAGGGGAGTCTATACAACACAACTGTGTCCGTCGTCGTCGTCGTCGTTGTCTGTATCCTGTTTCAAATACAGTGGCACGTTTCTTAACCGCTAGAGCTATGAACTCGAAACTTCGTATACAGGATAGGACCCCCATGTTTGGTGACCTCTGAAAACGAATTTGGTCTGATCAGATTCTTTACTTGGCCACCAGGGGGCAAGAAGTGGTGGATTTTTGCACAGGGCGAGGCAAGACCACCATTGATTTTTTAAGCCTTTTAGCAGTTCAATTGTCAATGTTTGACTGCGACGCATCAAATACTGCGTGGGGTTGTGAATCGGAAATTGTGATATGATATTCCGGACAGTCGGGCAAGTAAATGGTGAAAAGTAAACTGGTAGTTGACCTTTGAAATTTTTTGATAATCGACAAATTAGACAGACA
The DNA here is from genome assembly GCF_910592395.1 of Lineus longissimus. NCBI lineage: Eukaryota > Metazoa > Nemertea > Pilidiophora > Heteronemertea > Lineidae > Lineus > Lineus longissimus. The sequence continues at coordinate 14,049,017 of NC_088309.1, read as the reverse complement.
TTGATATTTCCACTCTTTTCAGCCAACTGGCAGAAAAATCTCAAAACACACTATTACCCCTATTGCCAAATTAGCAAAATTCGAAATTGATTTTTTCATCTAATAATTTCTTTATATCTGTAGACTTGCCACAGCAAATATTTTTTCAATACCTCTCCAAATATGTACTTGAGAGTTAAAAACATACACACATAATTGTTAGGCCTAGACCCTCCAACCTATGAATATTCAATAGTGGTATTGTCTCAGGCAGCTTTTCCAAAACGCCGCCGCCATATTGGAAATGATTTCGGAATTCTTCAGCTTTGTACTGAAATGACCGAAGGCATTTATAACTATTACTAATAGGTTTCAAACACGTGCGTTTGTTTATCTTTTGGACTTGGCCGCAATTTACGATTAGTGCATGTTTTTTGGCTCACCTCTTAGCAGAGGTGAGCTTATCCCATACCGTGGCGTCCGTCGTCCGTCGTCCGTCGTCGTCGTCGTCGTCGTCGTCGTCGTCGTCGTCGTCCGTCGTCCGTTAGCAGGGCACGTTTCGTAACTGTTAGAGCTATTGAGTTGAAACTTGGTACACATGTACCCTTATGTAATGACACCTGGGAGACCAAGTTTCGGTCCGATTCGTTTCATGGTTTGGCCACCAGGGGGCCAACGTTAAAAGTGAAAATATGCAATATCTCCCTTAATAGTAGTCGGGAAATTTTGAAAAAAATATGGTAGGTACTTCTAGCAAAGGTGCATCATATATCCTCCGGGTTTTTGATTTGACCTCCTTTTCAAGGTCACAGAGGTCAAATGGTGTAAATTGGCCATTAGGATGTAACGATGGCACGTTTCTAAACTGCAATGACTATTGATACCAAATTTTAACACATTTACCCCTTAGTCAGCTGATCTCAGGGACCGAAGTTTGGTCCAATATGATTCACCACTTGACCACCAGGTGGCAAAATCCAAAAACCTTAAAAATGTGATTATTCCTTAACTTCTTGCCCGATTGCCACCAATTTGATATCATGGGTACATCTAACCACCATACAGTATATGTCACACAGGTTTTTAATTTGACCTTCTTGTCAAGGTCACAGAGGTCAAATGGCGTAAATTCGCCGTCAGGCCGTAACTATGGCACGTTTCTTAACTGCAATGACTATTGATCACAAATTAAGTACACATGTACCCCTTGGTCAGGTGATCTCAGGTACCGAAGTTTGGTGCGATCTGATTTGCCGTTTGGCCTCCAGGGAGGGGGCCAAATCCTAAATTCTTCAAAACGCCATTATTCCTAGTAATGACTTGCCCGATTGGCACCAATTTTATATCATAGGTACATCTAATTCTAACAACCATTCAATGTGTCACCCGGGTCTTCTTTGATTTGACCTACTTTTCAAGGTCACAGAGGTCGAATGTACTGTAAATTGGCCATTTTGGGGAAATTGTAATTGCTTGGACCTACATCAAACCTAACACTACATGACACAAGACCATGCTCTTTATCCATCTTTCCTCCACATGAGGTGAGCACAATGGCCCTGGCCATTTTTAAAGGGAATGTCTTCTGGGGTTTTTTTTGAGTGAAGTAATCGTATTCTCAGGGACTCCTCATAAACATGGGTAGTCGATATTGGAGAACTGAATTTGGAGGGTTTTATACGGCCAGGTTAAATACTGATTTAAAGGGGAACTAGGCTGCAGGGGGGGGGGGGGGGGGAAGGAATATCGTCTGCCTTTTAAAACCAGAAAAAAATCTTGTTGTAATTGTCTCTGTTTGACCCGGTGTCGTGAATGTATACTAAGTATAGACTAGAAGCTCTCTGTTAAGGACACCCTTGGGATGGGCAAGTAGAGAGGTGCCCCTGATTTCAGATGTCATTAGGGGCCTACAGAGGTCAACATGAACAGAAACTTTCCTATTCTGGACCAAAACCACTGTCCTTAATAGAGACGGTGTTCTGATTACAGAGGTGTCCGTCAAAGGGAGCCGATTGGCAGGAGCCATGTGGGCCAGATTAAAGTTACAGAAAGTCACCAGTAGGTGTTTCTACTATCTTATAATTCATCAGCACTGTTGTTTATGCTTTTTAAAACGAAGTCAAACCAGACCAAGTTCCTTAATGTGCATATTGTAGGCTATTTGTACACGGAGACCTCCAATTTGACGCCCTAACTCCTGCCGAAAGTCCCCCTTTAAGAAAGTTCTACTGTATATTTGATACAGGTAAGTATCTACATGTGTAACTTGCTACCGTGTCTTACTTACACTTCAGTTTTTTATCTCTTTTCGCGATCTTTTGGTAGTTGTTTGTTCATTCCAGCATGCTCTTCTCCTCTTTTCTTCAGTGTTAGTGGTTGATTTAGCTGCTTAGGTAAAGAAGCTAGCGGCAATGCCTGTTTGCTGAAATCCTCTCATGATAGTGTATCTGTCTTTCTTTATTTCCGTTGTGTCTTTGATGAGCCACCTAGCATGGCTAGGCTTTAAAGTTCTCAGGCGCAAATCAACTTCGATTGAGTCCACTTCACGCCCTTCATCAAGACCATCTTTAAACAGGGAGGCATACCAGTCAGAAAATTCGGCCTTCAAGAGTTTCTTGAAGGGGTCATTCACTGAAACATCCAATGGTTGCAATTCACCAGTGCAGGACGCAGGAACGTAAATCAATTTGATGTTGTTCTCTTCATTGACAAGTGCTTTCCTCACCATCTCTGTTCTGTGTGCAGCGAAAACGTCACAGATTACGAGGGCTGCCTGTTCTTGGCCTAATGGCATGTTCTTTCTTATGCCCGACGCGTAGGGAATAATGATCTCATCAATGAAGTGCAGCATGCTACTTTCGTTGCTCCAGTGATTAGCTGTGTGTCATATGTCCAATCCGGGAGGAAACTGAATGGCTGGGTGGCACCTATTTGTGGTTCCCGCGTAGATCACATGAGGCGGTAACAATTCTCCATCACCTGCGATAGAAAGTAACACTGTGATTTCTCGTTCATCCTCCTGGCCGATCACTGGCACTTGGCGCGAACCCCTTTTCAGCCATGGTCCACTGGCTTGCTGGTACCAGCTTAGAACCAGTTTGGTCCCAGTTTATAACGAAGCAAGGAGGGATTGTATTTTCCGCGCATGTAATGCTGATCCTATCAAGGAACTCGCGCTTCAGTTCATCAAAATTTTCAGGCACCTTTCTTGCTGCCTTGTCACCTTTCCTTTTCACCAGACCCATTCTTTTCATGAGACTTTCAGCCAATGTACGTCCTAACTCAACTTGACTGCGGAATTCCTTTAAAAGAGTAGGTTTTGCGTGCATCACAATTCCTTTCGCAGCTACCAAAATGATTGACCTGTTGACAATTCCAACAGCTTGCCTGAGTTTTCTGATGTAATCCTTCACTTGTGGGTCCATTTGTCCTAAGAACAAGGGCCTTCCACGATTTCCATGTTCAAGTTTCTTTTCATCAGCCATTTTTGAACCTTTGCGGTTTAGTTCCTTCAGATACGCATCCTTGAAACCACGTATGGTTGATTCGTTTAATGTAAGTTCAAACTTCGTTGACGCTAACTTGACTGTCCCCTTATTGGTGTTTTCGGCTGCATACTTCCCGATTTCATAACGCTGTTCCGAGGCTTACTGGACTTTGCGCAATATTTCGCCAAAAAAGTATTCTACGCAACGGTCCCTAGGTGACTATTCCTATTCATAATACACAGCCTGTCCATCCTAGATCGTAGTTACATGGGGAGTAATCGTTGTAAAATGAAACGGCCAAGGGCCATTGTGCTCACCGTATAATCTTTAGTAGACAGTAACATGCTTAGTTTACCATGTTTGCACATACCCAACACTAATAGGCAATTTATTTCATTTGACCGCTCTGACCTTGAAAAGCAAATTTTGGAGTTTGACCTCTGTGACCTTGAAAGGGACACGCCCTCGACCTAATTTTTTGTCAACATACAGGCCAATATGGCCAAATGAAGAGGGGAAATTTATTGCAAGTGTGTTTTGTGTGGTGGGGACTGGCGCTTAACTTGGGGAATGGTCCTGATGATGAAATGGATGCTGCCAAATGTTTTGGATGGTGGTTTTTGATGGTGAAGAATGAAGATTAAGAGAGGGTTATGAAAATAAACTTTATTCGTAAATGATTGTCCTGTCCTGCAGGTGATTAGAATTTGAAACGGTTGATAACAATTATATAAGATAATCACTTGTGAATCACTGATCGATATATGAATATTTATGGCATAATGGTTATAAATGAAATTTAGCAGTATGGTAATTATGACAGCCGTGGACCCAATAATTGAACGTGTTGTAATATGCGGTATCTGGAGATCCGTGGTAGTCAAGTATCTGAGTGAATTGAATTAAATAAATATAATGATATTATCCATTATCAGTATGATAATTGATAGAGTGACAGTAAGAACGTTGAAATTTTGCAATTCCATCGTCTAATTGTTGAGATAGCGGCACTTCAATAATCCCTAATGGGGTATTGTCATCTACAGACCGGATCCTTATCCAAGATGCGTCAATGAATTCATTCAAGGATGACACGCATGTGCGGAATTTTGAGCAACTTCTGGACTCATTTAACCTCACTCAACATGTCAAGGAGCCAACGCACATTAAGGGGCACATTCTCGACCTTGTTATCACCCGCAGTGCTGCTAGTGGATTCATTCAGGATCTACTGGTGGATCCATCACTGCCACCGGACCACTTCGCGGTTCATGGTGGCCTTCGGATTGCGAAACCACCTCAACTCCGGAAATCGGTCACGTCAAGGAAGATAAAGGACATAAACAGTGAAGCGTTCCGCGCAGATATAGAGAACTCTAGTTTGGTCTTGAATCCCCACGATGACTTGGATGCATTAGTTGACCAATATGACTCTGTTCTCAGGGATATTCTCAATAAACATGCACCCGAGATCACGCGTTCGGTGATTGTGAAACCCAATATTCCATGGTTTTCGGATGAGATTCGCCAATCCCGGTTAGCTAGACGTAAGCTGGAGCGTAGATGGAGAAAAGAACGTACAGAGATAAATCGGCAACTCTTTCGTGCTCAAAGTCAAGTGGTCTGTGATCTAATAGACAGTGCAAAATTGCAGTACCATAGGTCGAGGATAGAGACTGGTAGCAGCAAGAACTTGTTTTCCACGGTCAATGAACTCCTTGGTAAAGTGCCTTCACTACCACTGCCAGATCACAAGGATCCTAAGGAACTAGCGGATAACTTTTGTAGTTTCTTCATGAATAAGATCTCCGGGATTCGGGAGAGATTGGATTTACGTAATGCGGAGTCCGAAGGAGACCAACTTCTGGATGACCAGGGGAACGGGGATATTCCAATCCTTGACAGCTTCACACCTACCACTGAAGATGAGGTTAGGAAGCTTGTCCTGTCGCTCCCGTCCAAGAGTTGTACGCAGGATCCTATTCCCACAACCCTATTGAAGGACTGCATAGGTTCTCTTCTGCCGGTGCTTGTTGCAATTATCAATAAATCTCTTCAGCAAGGCCATCTTCCCACTGCGCTAAAATTTGCCCTTGTGAAACCGTTACTGAAAAAACCATCGCTGGATAAGGATGAGCTCGGCAATTATAGACCGGTCTCAAACATGACATACCTGTCCAAGCTTATCGAAAGGATCATCGCGGTACGTCTCAGGGATCATATGTCATCGAACCAGTTATTTGATCCTAATCAGTCCGCTTATAGACAGGGACATAGTACGGAAACGGTCCTTCTTAAAGTTACGGATGAGATCCTTACATCCCTGGATGTTGGAGATGAAGTGCTTTTAGTACTTCTTGATCTCTCAGCCGCATTTGATACGGTTGACCACACCCTACTTTTGGATCGACTACGAAATAGGATTGGATTGACTGAATCTGCATTCGATTGGTTTAAATCCTACCTTGAGGACAGACAGCTCTCGGTGACAATCTGTGGTGTTTTTTCTGATCGTGTTTCATTGGAATTTGGCGTTCCACAAGGTTCAGTTCTCGGCCCGGTCCTATTTACAATCTACACAATTCCTCTAGGCGACGTGATGCACAGGTGCAGTATTCCGTGTCAGCTGTTTGCTGATGACAATCAGCTGTTGAAGTCGGCTCGCCGTGGTGACGAGTCCCAATGTACAGCGTTGGTTACAAGCATGGAGGATGGTATTATTCACAATGTGATCTTATTTCTGTTCCTGAAAAGTTGTTTTCAGTGTATTTTCTCCTTGAAATCGATCACTTCAGGTACTATTACTGTGCATACCTAGCTAAATTAGTGTCTAGTTTCGTCTCTGATGACATTTATTTCGTAAAAATCGCTGTTTTTTTCTAAAAAGGTGTTTTTGTGGTCATTTTGGCTGTTTATTTCGAGGGTACGGTAGGAGGTCATCGTTCACTCGATAACTCTTTTTAAAATGAAATAAAAGCGTTTTAAGATACATGATATGAATTGATATTAATATTCGTTAAGTGGGATTGTCGGTGGACGTTCATTGTTGAACAGTTGTGCTGGAATTACGAAAATATATCGATATCGTTGAGAGTTCATTCATTAGGGGCCTGCTCTCAATTTTCCTTACAACGCCTCTAGCACTGGGCAATTGCCACCATCTTGAAAAGCAGTGCCGCGGATGGCTATCGCATCGCCACTACGCATGAGAACACGATGGCTGCCCTGCGCTGCATTGATAGTTCGTAATAAATTCACATAAAAACACACCAGAAGATCTCCGATTTTATTTACAAAGATCATATTTTGTTATTTATTGAATGTGATCTTATTTCTGTTCCTGAAAAGTTGTTTTCAGTGTATTTTCTCCTTGAAATCGATCACTTCAGGTACTATTACTGTGCATACCTAGCTAAATTAGTGTCTAGTTTCGTCTCTGATGACATTTATTTCGTAAAAATCGCTGTTTTTTTCTAAAAAGGTGTTTTTGTGGTCATTTTGGCTGTTTATTTCGAGGGTACGGTAGGAGGTCATCGTTCACTCGATAACTCTTTTTAAAATGAAATAAAAGCGTTTTAAGATACATGATATGAATTGATATTAATATTCGTTAAGTGGGATTGTCGGTGGACGTTCATTGTTGAACAGTTGTGCTGGAATTACGAAAATATATCGATATCGTTGAGAGTTCATTCATTAGGGGCCTGCTCTCAATTTTCCTTACAACGCCTCTAGCACTGGGCAATTGCCACCATCTTGAAAAGCAGTGCCGCGGATGGCTATCGCATCGCCACTACGCATGAGAACACGATGGCTGCCCTGCGCTGCATTGATAGTTCGTAATAAATTCACATAAAAACACACCAGAAGATCTCCGATTTTATTTACAAAGATCATATTTTGTTATTTATTGAATGTGATCTTATTTCTGTTCCTGAAAAGTTGTTTTCAGTGTATTTTCTCCTTGAAATCGATCACTTCAGGTACTATTACTGTGCATACCTAGCTAAATTAGTGTCTAGTTTCGTCTCTGATGACATTTATTTCGTAAAAATCGCTGTTTTTTAGCTCACCTCTTAGCAGAGGTGAGCTTATCCCATACCGTGGCGTCCGTCGTCCGTCGTCGTCGTCGTCGTCGTCGTCGTCGTCGTCGTCGTCCGTCGTCCGTTAGCAGGGCACGTTTCGTAACTGTTAGAGCTATTGAGTTGAAACTTGGTACACATGTACCCTTATGTAATGACACCTGGGAGACCAAGTTTCGGTCCGATTCGTTTCATGGTTTGGCCACCAGGGGGCCAAACGTTAAAAGTGAAAATATGCAATATCTCCCTTAATAGTAGTCGGGAAATTTTGAAAAAAATATGGTAGGTACTTCTAGCAAAGGTGCATCATATATCCTCCGGGTTTTTGATTTGACCTCCTTTTCAAGGTCACAGAGGTCAAATGGTGTAAATTAGCCGTTAGGATGTAATGATGGCACGTTTCTAAACTGCAATGACTATTGATACCAAATTTGGTACACATTTACCCCTTAGTCAGGTGATCTCAGGGACCGAAGTTTGGTCCAATATGATTCACCACTTGACCACCAGGGGGCAAAATCCAAAAACCTTAAAAATGTGATTATTCCTTAACTTCTTGCCCGATTGCCACCAATTTGATATCATGGGTACATCTAACCACCATACAGTATATGTCACACAGGTTTTTAATTCGACCTTCTTGTCAAGGTCACAGAGGTCAAATGGCGTAAATTGGCACGGGAGGGGGCCAAATCCTAAATTCTTCAAAATGCCATTATTCCTAGTAATGACTTGCCCGATTGGCACCAATTTTATATCATAGGTACATCTAATTCTAACAACCATTCAATGTGTCACCCGGGTCTTCTTTGATTTGACCTACTTTTCAAGGTCACAGAGGTCGAATGTACTGAAATTGGCCATTTTGGGGAAATTGTAATTGCTTGGACCTACATCAAACCTAACACTACATGACACAAGACCATGCTCTTTATCCATCTTTCCTCCACATGAGGTGAGCACAATGGCCCTGGCCATTTCATTTCTAAAAAGGTGTTTTTGTGGTCATTTTGGCTGTTTATTTCGAGGGTACGGTAGGAGGTCATCGTTCACTCGATAACTCTTTTTAAAATGAAATAAAAGCGTTTTAAGATACATGATATGAATTGATATTAATATTCGTTAAGTGGGATTGTCGGTGGACGTTCATTGTTGAACAGTTGTGCTGGAATTACGAAAATATATCGATATCGTTGAGAGTTCATTCATTAGGGGCCTGCTCTCAATTTTCCTTACAACGCCTCTAGCACTGGGCAATTGCCACCATCTTGAAAAGCAGTGCCGCGGATGGCTATCGCATCGCCACTACGCATGAGAACACGATGGCTGCCCTGCGCTGCATTGATAGTTCGTAATAAATTCACATAAAAACACACCAGAAGATCTCCGATTTTATTTACAAAGATCATATTTTGTTATTTATTGATAAAACAAGCCATTTTATCACAGCAGGTGACACATATTAGGCCTGAATAAGACTTTAGAATTTGAAGTGGTGGTGACGATGCCGATATCCAAGATGGCGGAATTATACCAGTGGTCAAATCTCATCTATTTTGATTGGTGATTTGTAAAATTGAGAATGATTGAAAAATCAGCATTTTTCACCCAAAGGCATGAGTGAACATTTGATAAGTTTATTGTGATTTAATTGGTAATTTGGTCGACATTTTGACAATTAGGCCTATATTTAGCAATATTTCGATAAATGCGGACCTGCTTCTTCCTCTTTTCGCAGTGACGGTGTTGCGACAACTCAGGTCAGTTTCACCAGCGGGGCGCAAGCCGTCATGGGATGGGGGATGTACACTACAATGCACGTGATTGATGGTTGAACATTCACTCTCGTTGACAGTGTATTATTGAAATATTTGATTGTGATGATGGTGTATTGTACTAGGCCTTGCATGCTCCCAACGTGTGGCATATTTCACATTGATACTACCAGTATCAATTACAAAAAAATAGATTGTGAGTAACAATTACAATAGGCCTACAAACAATGCTACATGTCTTGAGGGTGGGAACGGGGAAGGGGGGGGGGGGGGAACTGTCTCGACGTCCCGTTAGGAAAAAAGGCTTATCCCGTTTCCCAATACGCAATTTTAGCCGAATCGTGACGCAAAACACGGCTTGTCTCGAATCCCGCTAAAATAAGGGTGTCTATCCCGAATCCCGACAGTTATTTTCGGCCCATCCCAGTCCAGTGTCCCGAAAATACCCGTTCTCCCCCTCATACATAGTAGACCATATTGTCACATTGGACTTCGAGATCTACATTTTCGACAAAGGCCTGGTGTAATATTACGTACTTGATGAAGGTAATATTAATTTCTTCAAATTTGAAGCATGACGTTAATGGGGTACCAGCACAACTTCATTGACTGCTACGTGGCGCTGGTGGTAACTAAGGTATTGCATCGCTCATATCACTTGAAAAAAACATTTACCCTAGTTACAACCAAAGCTGCTTAGCAGAGGGCGATACCTCATCAGGAGCGCCACAATCATATCATTGGTGTGAAAGCATTTGTATGAAGTTTTTCAGTTCTCAATGTGTTCAAAACCTTAATTGTGAAATTGTGCACTTCGAATTCAAATTTACGTCACTACGTTAGTTTGACATCCATTGATATCACGGTAATTTCACTGTTATGCTGTGCTGCTTTCAGGTTTAATGACACGAATGAGTACAAGTACATTACATTTTTCGACGAAGGCCTTCTGTAATTTCATACGCTTCTTACGGTTAGTATTGATTCATAATTTCTAGTAAAAAAGTTAATTTTGAAAGTGAAAAATATGTTACAATACAATAGACCTGCAAATACCATATACGCAAGTTTTGAACAAATATCACACATATTCCCCAGTTGACTTGTGATGATATTGATAATGGTGGTGGTGGTGTTATCATGTACATGGCTTCTAACGTAGTAAATGTTTTCTTTTCAGCAACATTCAATAGATTTATTTACTGTATTATCATTTCGACCAAGGCGAATTCGACACTTCAATTACACAAGGTTAGTAACTTTTGTTCACAAAATCCAAATGGAGGCAAATACAGAACAATCAAACTTAGTCATTCCAGTCAGTTACTGAAGCACAGTGAAAACTGTCGGGAGCAGTGCAACTGATGGCATGTCAAACTTCCAGTGACTGTCCCTGTCCATATATTTCAAGACAGTACAAATCTTGTAATCATTTTGTTTATGCAATGTACATTATTATGTATCATTTCAGCACAATCAAACTTAGTCATTCCAGTCAGTTACTGAAGCACAGCGAAAACTGTCTGAATTAGTGCTGCTGATGGCATGTAATTACTCTACTACCACTACCAGTGACAGTCAATGTCCATATATTTTCAAGTGTGCGAAATTAGTACTCGTCTACTTCTTAGTGTTATTTGAATGCAATGAATGTTATAAAAATATTTTTTCAACACTATATCAACATTCTCATTCCTGTCAGTTTCTGAAAATCAGCTAAAGCAATCGCTACCAAGGCAGCTGATAACAGCAATTCTTTTTGTTCCCAATGCCCATCCATGACAATATATTTCACGCATGTGACAATCATGTAATCATCCTTTTTTTTGTGTTCTATTCATGCAATAAATAAATTCAGTATTTTCAAATCATTGGTGCTACAAAACTATTCTCATTATAGATTATTCATATTTTATAAAATGGTGTCATGTCAAATTTTGTGTCCTATAAATCATTAAGAAGTCGGCATTTTATATACAACTTTTGTACTCCTCCTAAATAAACATACAAATCTTGTTTTATGTAAACTTTGTATATGTGACCCGTCACAGCAAAACCAGGCGCATGTCGCTCTGAGCTTGGCAGGTTGAGACGGACTGTTCTAATCTTTCATTAGCGACACCATTTCTTACCCGATTGCCTCCTTCATTCATACATCTTGTACTTTAACTCAAGATACCCATCTTTGAATATTTTTAGTATACCAAGTACTACAATGTCAATGTATTGAAGTCATGTTCTTGTAGTGTTATTGGCTTTCTATTATCTTGTCAAAATACCACTTGGTTCTCGCAAAATCTCAATAAAAACTAGTATTGGGCAATTCGCCTAACAGCAAATTGCAGACCATATCCCTGGTGAAAGTATTTTGTCATGTTGAGAAATTAGGTTTGCACCAGGATATAACCAGATAAATCAGAGGCAAATAACCCTGAATAACCAGCTCAATTAGGTTGTGACAGTAGGTGCATCATAAATACTAGAATTAGCGATGGTTCTGGGACTGCAACAACTCAGCATATGGATGGTCAGAATCCAGCAGACAACAAGCAAATGTAATCTGAATCTCAACATCTTTCGTATCTTTTGATGAGTTTTTTGGTCGAGTGAGGGAAACCAGTTGGCCATCTGATATGGCTGGTGGGGATGAAAGCTCCCAATGTTGGGACGACCAATAATACATTGCGTCTCCACAGTATTTATATTATAATACCTCCCTCCATGCACACATGGTTCTGCTGCCAATTTTTTCTTCAAATGATCTAGGTGTCAATCATGCACTTGTGGGTACTGGCACCACGTAGGTAACTTCTGATCTGATCTTAAGTGGCAGGTTTTTGGTGCTTTGTCCTGGTGCTCATTTTTAAGATGACAAAACACTATCACCAGGGATATGGTCTGCAATTGCTGTTAGGAAAGTCACAACCTGGGGACAAAAAATGTGATTTAGACTTCGCATTCCTTTGAAGTGTAGGTTGCAACATCCCAGGCCATTGATGCATGCATGGTCACAACATAGGGGCAACCGGGAATCATGGCAAGGATTTTTACAACCATTCTTTTGAGGTGTAGATTGTGATGTGAGGGAAGTGTCTTGATCTCTACATAAAATTCCTTCGACATGGTGCAACAAACCAGTCCAGTAGATATATACATGGTCATAGCATACGGCATCGAGACAACCAGTATGCAAGGTTACGGCCAGGCCCAAGGGGTATGACCGATCAGCACTAAGAGTAAAAACGTAAAATGCAATAATATCTTTTTAAACTAACTGCCATAGCAGGTTTATTTATTCAGTCTTTTTGATGTAAAAGAATTACAGTGAAAAGAACGAAATACGGCTGGAATATTATACTGGTTTGTCTTCGGACGGCAAATTCAGCACTGCACCGATGTCAAGGTTAAGACGGTTATACGACTTTGCCTCATCAGCTCCTCGTGGTCAAGGCTCCTATATCCGTGACTGATGCGGTCGCAGAACAGAACAGATGCTGATCATCCCCGTCACTGCGTCAGGCTGTAAAACAGAGCGAGGAAATATTTTAACTTCACCAGAAGTTTTATCATTCATTATTCAGACCAACAGACACTGACTACCTGCTAATAGTCTATGAATTTCATTGTCATAATTCAGAACATACACTTATCACCTTTGCTGACAATATTTTCAGAAGGTGTGTCCATTCGTGTGTCCATTTACACTGCACGTGTATACGTGCTTTACTGTACATTTCTACAGGAGTGAGCAGGATGTACAGAAAAACGATCTCCAAAACTGTTGCTTTCAGCACTCGCGACACGTTAAGCGAGGTTTTAGCAATTATTTTCAGTGAAGGTATATCTCATGTGTAGAGTCTGGGTGATTTTGAGACATTCTTAGGTGTTTAAGGCGCACAGTTTGATGAAACTTGCCCGAATTCGTAATTTTTTTGATGAATGTATATCCGCCATTGCGGGGATCTGGAAACTTTCGGATGACAAGTTTGCCTCAAAAGATGGACGTGCTCCCTATAATCACCCAAACTAACAGCGAATATATATTCTTAAGATCCTTTTCATGACCTCTGATGAGTTAATTTTGTCTGATGCAGTGTTTCAACACAAATTTGAGGGCGATTACAATCACGAAAAAATCACACTCACCCAGTCTAGAATGCGTAGACGAAATGTCTGTTGGCTCTTCCATGTAGCGGGTATCCTCCCACCTGTTCAGGTCGGGGACAGATCAACGTTGAGCAACTTGCCTAATCGGTAAAAACGCGGGAGGCAGTGCTATTACCGGAACGGTTCAGAACCGGCGATTTTCATCAAAAATCACCCGAAAACTAAAAAAGTAATCAACGACTGCAAAAATAAAGTACACGCTGTTCGTTAGCAGGTTATGAAACGTAACCTAACCAAATTTCAGGTCGTTCCGTGCGGCAGTTTCGGAGATATGTGTCGAAAACCACATCCCTCGGGTCCTGCCGATCGGCTCAGTAAAAACAATAGACCATATCCACGGAGTTGTGGATATGGTCTAACAAATGCTATTGCATGTATTGCATATTCTAACAGCTATCCACTGTATCGATTTATCCATCATCTGTACTATTTGTCACAAAAATGTTATATTATGTAAATCATATTTCATTACATAATGCACACTGCCAATTACTGCTGAACCATTCATATGTCATTTAAATAAATAATTTTCAACTTTTTAAAACCGTCTTATAGTACTGTTCTTGTCACTTATGCCCGCCATACACGATCCCATTTTATAGTATAGCAAATGCTATACCATTTTATTGGACCGTGTATGTCGGGAAACTTTGCCGAAATTTTTTAGTATAGCAAGAAATACACGAATACGTTTTGTCCTATTTTTCTTGTACAATTAAATGCTATACAATAAAATCATACGGTGTATGTCGGGATAGCATTATTATTGTACAATTAACCCTGCATGCTTTTGGCGCTACGAGCATCGCGTGTCTATCGGGTCTACTTCATACGTGAATTTGTAGGTTTGGCCTGCGCCGGGCTGTCCGCGTGGTTCATTGCTCGAAATAAATCAAGGCTAGATAGCGCGATGTGCACGTAATTGTACTACGTGCGTTGCGGATGATGTCATCTACTCATGTCCGATTTCACAGCGATCAGGGCGACCAGGCAAACGATCAATGCGACCCGTGCGACCGTGCGACGCATCGCTATGAAGTATGAACCAGCCTTATTAACCATGGAGGTATTATTAATAATACCTCCGTGATGTAACGAAACCCTTTATATCTGGATGCGTTCATGAGCAAGGCTCACATTACTACACCAAGCCCAGTTATGGCAGCACGTAGGCCAATAACTACATGGAATCAGGTCGACGTCGACATCCTCATTGAGGAATATCGGCTCCGGGGTGAACTTTATGATGTAAAGGATCCGAATTATCATAACAGGATAAAGAAGGAGTTGGCCTACCAGGAAATTGTGGAACAGCTCCAGAATCATCGTTCCGATTGCACCGTGGATGGCGTAAAGAAAAAAATTAATGGCCTTCGGAGCAGCTATTCGCAAGAGCTTGAGAAAATGAAAAGTAAAAAGAAGTCGGGCGCTGGGACAGATGACCAGTACACTCCAACTGTTTGGTGGTTTAAAAAACTACATTTCTTGAAAGACCACGTTCAACCACGAACAAGCACAAGTTCAATGGCGAAATCCCGCAAGAACGTAGACATGGTAGATGATAATGAAGAAACCACTTACGAGGTAATTTTTCTATTCGGTTCTTATTTAGGGGAGCTTGCATACATTTTACCAATTTTGAACAAGTACTGATTTTACAGATTTCAGGCCCGAAATGACCAAAGGTTTACATTAATCAGTTTTTTAGGAACACCTGTTTTATGCTACAAGAATCATAAAACCTACTAAAACATACACAACCTGCAAGCTACCTTTATAGAATGCGGCTCGGAGTAATCATTTAAATGAACTTATTCTGCCAAGGTACGCGTCCGTCATCACTGTTGACGTATCGACGCAACTCATCCCTGATATTCTGTGCTGTATAGGTCGTTCTGTTTCCACCTTGCACAGACACGTCCACATATGCATCTTTGGACTTCTTCACATTCCTCCAATGACCTTGGCATACAGTACCACGTGCAGTATCTTCCCGGTCGAGCGATCCAGGATGATAGAATGAATTTGTTTTTTTAACACGTAGAAAATTGTGAAGGGCGCATGCAGCCAGAATGAGAATTTCAACCTTTTCTGTAGACAACAGAATTGGTGCTAAGAACACTCTGAATCTATTAGCTAGAATTCCAAAGGCGTTTTCAACAACACGTCTAGCCCTGCTCAGTCGATAATTTAAAGTCCTTTTGGAAATATCCATAACACGGAATGGGTACGGTTTCATTAGGTCTTTTTGCAATGGGAACGCGTCATCGCCCACAATGAAATAGGGGACTGCCATTTGACCACCTGTTAAACGTTCGTGCGGAGGGAAATTTATGGTTCCATCTTTCATCGCCGAGTTGAGGTCACTTTTCCGAAAGACTCCACCATCTCCCACACGACCGTTGGTTCCCGCATCCACCATTAGGAATTTGTAGTCTGAATCAACAAGAGCAAACAGAACAAGACTGTGTGTACCCTTGTATTTGTAAAAGTATGATCCCTGGTTAAGTGGTGAACGGAAGACAACATGTTTCCCGTCAAGGGCCCCAAGACAATGTGGAAAGTTCCATCGTGTTTCAAACCCTTTTGCGATCACCAGCCATTCTTCTTCCGTTGAAGGTAGCTGGAAAAGAAGAATATAGGTATTGTTGAGGAACATTGTATTTCATTGTTTAATTTTTCTCTTTAAGGGCGAGCGTACTGGTGTGTCTGACGATGAAAGCATAGTTGATGATATGGATGAAGCTTCTACGAGTGCACCTCAAACCAAGACGTCCCTAGGCCTCATTCCCCCGAGCCGTGGAAAGAAGCAAAAGAAGGGGGGAATATCTGAATAAAATGCCATGATTCGAAAGGCTACCAACGTTCTAACTGAACTTAAGGATGCTGCTTTAACAACACCAGTTGACGATCCATGCGCAACATTTGGTACATTTGTTGCTAGTGAACTAAGGGCAATTAAGTCACCTCATGTTTTGCAAAGTGTAAAGCGAAAGATTACTATAGCCCTGTTTGATGGTCAAGACCACGACTTGATGAGTAAAACCAGTAAAATTGATGGGTATGCTACCACCAGAAATTATGAAGTAGGCCTATCAGCATCACATCCTGGTACAGAAACAAATGTAGGCATATCTGGGATGCAACAACCACAATCAAGATTGTTTAGACCATATTCTCAGACTCAACATGTTACTGACCAATGTTATGAAGGCGTCAATTGTAGTCAAGTATCAGAGCCCTACGATTATAACCACATCTAATGATGTAACATTTTCATGCTGAAATACAAGATCAATCTATTGAATTAAATCTTCATTAAGAAACAATGTTTTTTTCTTCATTTTTACCTTCAGGTAGTCTTCTTTTAGGCATTCATATAAATGTCTGCACACCTCAGGCACGAATCTTCCGATAGTGGTTGCACTGACTCTGGTAGAATACTCAATACTCTGATATGTTTCACCTGTTGCGAGAAACCGGAGGGTTAATGCCAATCTCTCGCCAGGGGAAATGGCTTCCCTCATGTTGGTATCCGCTTTGGTAATCAGTGGGGACATCTTTACCAACAGTTCATTAAAGGTCTGCTCATCCATTCTCAGGTAGTTTCTGTATGAGGCAGGGTCCTCAAGACGCAACTCGTCCATTAAAAGGCTATATGCCCCTTTTAATGGCCTCCGCAATATCCATTTTCTCGTCCAGTATCTTCGCCTCCTCCTCGTCGTCCGTTTCTTCTTGCGGCAAGAAACTCCCACGGCCAACAGTACAACGGCTGCAGAAGCTGCCGAAACCAGTTTTGATAGTACTGGTGGCATTCTGTTGTCACGAATGGCAAAGCTAGAAGTGCGAGGGCCTATATAGGCCATAAGAACAATACACTGAACAAGACATGACACTTGACATTAAAATCATTTGATGTTACTAGCCAATAAAAGGTCAATCCTACATTAAATTATAACCCCGCCATACACGATCCCATTTTTGATGTTAGGTAATATTTGCTATGAAATAAATAGGATGGTGTACGGCGGGGTAGCAAATATTTGCATCCAATTAAATTGGACGAAAAATGGTATAGCATTTGCTATACTATAAAATGGGATCGTGTATGGCGGGCATTAGCTGAACCAATTGCTCTATAGCATGAAATTTCCAGAAATGCCCCAGGGACTGAAAAGTGCTGTTTTAACAGAGAGGTGTCCTAAACTGAGAAGTCGAGTTGAATGGAAACAACCAATTTGGAACCAAAAACTACTGTCCTTATTAAAGAGGTTGTCCTCAATAGAAAGGTGTCCACAAAAAGTAGGTCCACTGTATATGAAAGTACAAACCCTGGTACATGTAGTGACATCATCTACTCCTCGATGTGGACACCTGCAAATGCAGCGACAATGTCACATCAGTTATTTAATTCATCGTCCTTTGTGCTGATGGCACCACCCATCAAGCATGTTGGTGACGAATAGTGTCGCAGCATTTCGTCACCGAGCTTACACGAAAATGCACTGTCATTCATTCAGCCATAAGTGTAAGACTGTAGGGTTGTTTCCAACCAAAACATGTTCGAAATGTGTCAAGCATTCGGAACACCCAAAGACTGATTAGAGAAGTCAAAATTGAATGGAAACAACCAATTTGGGACCAAAACTAGTGTCCTTATTGGAAAGGTTGTCTTTAATAGAGAGGTGTCTACTAACGGAGGTTCCACTGTATATAATGTAGGAACCCTGGTTGTGACATTGTCCACTCCTCCAGCTGCACACCACCAAATCCACAACAATGTCACACCAGTTATTTAGTTCATCATGCTTATGGTCATTGTACTTTCATGATCTTATGTAAAATGTAACTTTTTTCACGGTTTCAATAAACGATTTGTAATTTGTAATCTGTAAATTATAAATTTCACTAATAATTTGACGCCGCCAATTCCACTGGTCTTCGAAATACGTAAGCTACACTGTTGACGACTATGACACTCCTCACAAACCACATTGTGAATCAGACGCCGATAGGCTTGTTAGGAATATTAAAACGTGGCTTTCAAAAAACATGCTTGCCCTTAATGCGCCAAAGACCGACATGGCTAACTTTGTCAGCGCCAGGGGATCGGGCTCTATACCGGGGATCAACATTGACGGTGTCTGGATTCAGTGTTCCAAGTGTGTTAAGGATTTGGGGGCATGGTTGGAAGGGGACATGAGCATGCGCATGCAGGTAAAAATGACTTGCAAAGCCGCCGTCGCCAGTCTTTATAAGATCGGCCGCATTAGGAAATTCTTGGACAAACGCAGTGCTGAAAGGCTGGTCCAAGCCTTCATTACATCAAGGCTTGATTCCAACAATGGAATTCTATACGGTCTGCCTGATACGACTCTTGCACCGTTGCAACGGGTGCAAAATATGGCAGCAAGGCTGATATGTCGCGCAAAGAAATTTGACCATGTAACGCCCTTACTCAAGGAGCTACACTGGCTTCCCATCAAAGCCATGATTGAATTCAAAGTTCTGTGTGTGATCCACAAGTCACTAAATGGTGTCGGACCGGAGTACCTCAATGATCTCCTCCTGGAAACAGAAGGTCGCACTAGGTCAGCCACTTTCAAGACCCTTCAGGTCAAGCGGACCAGATCGAGGTACGGTGACCGCAGCTTTTCAAGGTGCGGCCCGTACCTCTGGAATAAACTTTCACTTGAACTGAGGTCCCAGCCAGAGACAATGTTCAAAAAACAATTAAAAACTTTGCTTTTTAATCAATTCTTCGGGGAGGTGGCGCTTTGAGCGTGGTGCTACCACGGAAAGGCGCCCTATAAGTGTAGAATTCATTCATTCATTCATTCATATTGTGCAATTACTCTCTGAAGCACGTCATGAATGTCGTGACAGCAGAAGTGATGTGCTAGTTGATTTGAAGGACATCCAACGCATTGCAATCAGCTTGGACGTATTCGTTGGAGGAACATTTGGCTTGCCTGTTGTGTCGATTGCGTTGCGTACGACGTCCTTCAAATCAACTAGCGCTATATTTCCGCTGTCACGACATTCTCAATGTGCTTCAAAGAGTGATTGCGCAATTCCCCTTTTGGGATTATTGAAATGCCGATATGTCAACAATTTGACAATGGAATTGAAAAGTTTCAACGTTCTTACTGTCACTCTATCAATTATCTTACTGTTAATGGATAATATCTTGATTTTTTTTATTGAATTCATTCAGATACTTGCCTGAAAATTAGTACAGAAAATTTGATGAAGTGGCTGGTGTAACATGGTTCTTTGTTCACATGATTTTGAAGCCAGTGATGGCATTGTCCCTGAGGGTGATCTTGCACTTTGCCGGTATGTCAAGGGCTGGTATTGCGGTTCCCGGGGCTATGTCGTACTCTGTGATTTCGTCATTGTCTTCTGTCAGAATATTTGTGTCGCCAATTCCAATAATTGTAACATTCTCTCTTCTGTTTTGGTGAACCTGTAATATAACATGATAACATTATTGAAGTATGGGAAACACTGGTGGATATGCATCCTTTTTCTAGTTGTATGGTATACATTTGGTTGTGAATGATTTGATGGGAATACTTACTTCTGTGACCAGTGTTTCTACTGTTGTGGTCAGTGTTGGTGCATAATCCTGATATATGTTCACTTCGACATTTTCCACTTTGATCTTTTTTTCAATGTGTCCTGTATGAATCTGGTTGATGTGGTCATTCCATAATTTCAATTTCACCTGGTGGTTGTCGTCATCTCTTATGGTCACTTCTTTTCGCTTCCAATCAGCATGTTCCACTGTTGGGTATATCTGAAAGAAGTTGAAATCAGAGGCAGATGTGTAGTGGTCTCGATTAATGAATGACACATTATGTGTTTAATTTGTAATGTTTTATTGGCTGCTCATTCATGTGTATGTGAATGTTTTCCTTGGTAATATTTTTGGGCTGTTCATGTTATGCAACCATAGTTGTACCATTTTTATGACTGTTTCTTACCTTTGTTACTGTTTGGCGATTTCATTACCTCTGGGATAGGTGCAAATGGTGCATGATCGAAATGTTCATATGCTTGCTTGTAATAATCGAAATTGCATGTGTGGAAGAACTGAAAGGTGAAACAGTGTGCATTTTGAACCATAATTATACCCCCGCTAAAGTGGGGGCATTATGTACTTGGGTGGTTTCCGGCCGCCGCCGCGTCCGCCGCACTGAATTCCAGATTATAACTCAAGAACCCCTTGCTCGGCTGACTTGAAATTTTTAGGGGGTGTAGGCCTAGTGTGTCAAAGGGTCCCTATTGTTTTTTGGCGCGTTCCAAAATCCAATATGGCCGCCAGCCGCCATCTTAGATTTTTGCATTCCGCTCGTTTACTAGAGAACCAGAGGTCCAACAGTCTTCAAACTTTTGTGGTGTGATGGTCTATGGTAGGGGAGGTTCCCTATCGATTTTGGGCCCGACCCGAAATCAAAGATGGCCGCCAGCCACCATCTTAGATTTTGGCATTCCGCTCGTTAACTGGAGAACCAGAGGTCCAACAGTCTTCAAACTTTTGTGGTGTAATGGTCTATGGTAGGGGAGGTTCCCTATCGATTTTGGGCCAGACCCGAAATCAAAGATGGCCACCAGGTCCCCGACTTGGTGATTTGTATTCCGCCCCGTAAATTAAGAACCGAGTGAGTGACAGACCTGAAACTTATGTGGTGTTATTACCTAGTGTAGGGGAGGTTCCCTATCCATTTTGGGCCCGATCTGAAATCCAAGATGGCTGCCAGGCCCGACTTGGTTTTTCGCATTCCGACCTGTAACTCAAGAACCAAGTGAGTGACAGACCTGAAACTTATGTGGTGTGATGAGGTTGTGTAGGGGAGGTTCCCTGTCGATTTTGGGCCTGACCCAAAATTCAATATGGCTGCCAGCAGCCAACTTAGATTTTGGTATTCCGATTGTTAACTGAAGAACTAGAGGTTTGACACACTTCAAACTTTTGTGATGCAATGGTCATTCAGGGGATGCTCTCTATCAATTTTGGGCGTGTTCCAAAATCCAATATGGCTGCCAGCAGCCAACTTAGATTTTGGTATTCCGATTGTTACCTGAAGAACTAGAGGTTTGACACACTTCAAACTTTTGTGGTGTAATGGTCTTCAGTATAGGGGAGTTTCTCTATCGATTTTGGGCGCATTCCAGAATCCAAAATGGCCTCCAGCCGCCATCTTAGATTTTTGCATTCCGCTCATTTATGGAAGAACCAGATGTCCTACAGACTTCAACATTTTGTGGTGTAATGGCCTATGGTGGGGGAGGTTCCCTACTGATTTTGGGGGTCAGTTTGAACTCCAAAATGGCCGTTAGTTGGCATCTTGGATTTCTATCATGCTGACCTAAATCGCCAGAGTGTGTGAGGGAGTTAGTATTTCTGTGGTATGATCGCCTCAGGTAAGCATGGTAAGGGAGGTGCTGTATAATTTTTGGACCGTGTCTGATATCCAATATGGCCCCAGGTCGCCATCTTGATTTTTCGATTTGAGTGAGGGAGCTTCTGTGGTTTTGCATTGTTGAAAACGATGTGATATCACTTCACTGAACTTCACAATAACTTCACCAAACTTCGTAAGTACATTTTTCCTCTATGCTTTTATATGCTCCTGTGACCTTCAACCATTTGAAAGATGGCCTTGAAATAAAGCATTGAAACTTGTCCATTAAAACGATTGACGTTCAATCCTCTTCAAACATTGTTGTACATGGTGTGTAGGTGAACAGCAGAAATATCAGCTACAGTAGGCTCTTAAATAATATAACGAATTAGATGATGTAACTAAATAGAAACTAGCCAAGCCTGATTAGGCCTATCTAATGATCTATTCCAATTTGTCCAGTAAAATAGTTAGTTTCCTCATTCCATCACAATTTTATATTTGCGTTCCATCGAAATTTCCTTTCTCGCATTTTTTCGAACCATCTTTTGCATTTTTGAAGAGGACATCACTTTACCAAAATTCGTAAGTATATTTTCTTATTTTCTACCTATAGGCCTACTTTTGGGTTATATTGATCTTGAACCATTTGAACGATGGACTTTAAATATGTAGTATTGATGTGCATTGAAATGATTGAAGTTCAATTCTCTTCAAACATACCTCCAACTGGGGACACCGGAGACAAAGAATATAAGAGGAAACATTATGTAGGATTTCAGCATGATATTTTCTATGCATTTCCTTCCAAATGTGAAAAGCAGAATTGAAATTTCACTTTGAAAAGACTAACATGGTGCTGGGTTGGCACGTCCTCGCCGTTGCACCGGTAACATGCACAAGGAATAAATAACTTGCTCTTGTACCACCTTTCTTTAATACCATAAAATGTAGATTTATTTATAATTCTCATTGATGGGGGGGGGGGGGTTGAATTGGAAGCCTCTTAGATATGTAAT
Organism: Lineus longissimus; assembly: GCF_910592395.1. NCBI lineage: Eukaryota > Metazoa > Nemertea > Pilidiophora > Heteronemertea > Lineidae > Lineus > Lineus longissimus. Next base: position 14,026,096 of record NC_088309.1, on the reverse strand, counting down.
TTTGTTCCGATTCCTTTTGCATGGCTAAGCCACCACATGTCAATAATATTCACATTTATTGTTTCAGAGGTTGACATCAAACAATGAATGGTAGGATGATTCTTTTTTTTCCATAGATGTCTCCAGCATGCTGCATATCGTCGGTCCTTGCATCCATGCTTACTTGCTTTATAACTGGTGTCGGTGTAGTAAACTTCAGATTTCTCCTCTCATTTTTCTCTTCCGTAGTTTACACATTCTCCACACTGTCTTTATAGTGTACATTCTCTACCTTTGTATTTCTTCATTAGGTGTTAGTGTGTGTTTTAATCAATTACCCTTACACATGCATTTCTACATCTATCATAACTAGTAAACATCATTTCACCATACACACAAAACTCCCCATACCATTAAAACCTCCTTGCATGCTTTTCATACTCCTGATACACTAAGAAGTAAACTGTATTTTCTGCACAATTACTGAGCAAGAATAAAAATGAACATATAATTTCAGTAGTCTATAGTACGTACACAAAACATATTCTTGCTTCTCACCACACAAAGTCATAAAATGACTGACATACTTGTGATATCATTGCCACTACTGTGCTTGTGCACCATAACCACAATTTAAATTTGAGCATGTCACCAATCTTATCATCTTCGATGAAACCCTTTGAAGCCAGGTTTTTGACAAAAGTCAAAGGAATTTGAATGACTTACAAACCAATCAAACATTGCATTACTTACATCCTCATTTATTGTATTTGATGGTTGTGATTTGTACATCACTTGTGTACTATTTGCTTGTCCAATGTACACATTTCAAACCAAGGAATCTACCTGCAGCCCATTTCCCTTCACAAGCACCTTCAATTTTTCTCATCTTTCACTTTTTTTCAGTCGGTTTTGATAGGATTTGTCATTCTCCATGTTTTGTACTCCCATGCATGCTATGGCATGGCTTTCAAGAATTCCCTTTCCAGTAGATGTCTTTTACTTTCTGCTTGTTTTAGGTGAAGTTTTCGAACATATTTTCTTCCTCTGTGAAAGCGCCTGTAAGAGTAACTTACATACTCAATCTAATATCATTGAGGCATTGTATGTAAAATTCTGTGTATGACATAATCATCACAATTCTGGGAAAGGAAGGGATCAGTTTATACCTACATTCTCAGGTTTATGTTATATATTTATTACACATAATGCCTAACTGATATTATGATGACAATATGTCATGGCAAATATCTCAAAGAAGCCAGTTCAATCCTCTTCAACAACCAAATGCAAGTCACAGGACACCCCAGCTAAGCCTGTGACGAAGATTGTGAAATCACCCCAAACGACCAAGCAACTAATAGCATCCACTACCACTACCAAACCTAACTCGAAGGCCACCCCAGCTAAGCCTATGGCGAAGATTGTCAAATCACCCCAAACGACCAAGCAACCAATAGCATCCACTACCACCACCAATCCTAACTCAAAGGCCACCCCAGCTAAGCCTGTGGCGAAGATTGTGAAATCAGATCAACTTAGGAAGGCCAATAGCAAATCTGAACGTATACTGCAGCTTATTTTAAACTGCAAAATGCTTTCTTTATAAATCCTTCCAACATTTTCAAAAATAATAACAAGAACAAAACAATTTTATCTGAAACATGCAAGACAACTATAGAAAAAGACATTAAAAATATTATACTTCTAAATCAATCCATGCTGTTGAACATTTTTGGTGACGTGATAATACTCAAGTTTCTATTCTCTTCCAGGAAAATGCCTCCACTTCACAGAACACCCCACTAAAGGCTGTTACCAAGATTGTGAAATCACCCCAAACAACCAAGCAACCAATAGCATCCACTACCACTACCAAACCTAACTCGAAGGCCACCCCAGCTAAGCCTATGGCGAAGATTGTCAAATCACCCCAAACGACCAAGCAACCAATAGCATCATTTACCACCACCAAACCTAACTCGAAGGCCATCCCAGCTAAGCCTTTACATTGAAGCAATACTGCCAAACAATCAGTGAAATTATCTTCAACCACCAAACGCAAGTCAGCAGACACCCCATCGCCTGAAAGGAAGAGATTACGTTTCCTGAAGTCAGAAACTGATGACAGTGAACTGAACTCAGAAACTGATGACAGTGAACCGGACTCAGAAACTCATGATAGTGATGTGTATTGAGCTAACTGGACTCAGATATTGAAGGGTCTGTGAAGTTAGCTCCCAGTTCCCAGTTCCCAGTTCCCAGTTCGTTATTCGTACCCATTTTGAAACATGGTGTGTTTGGGTTCGAAATGGGCTAAGCATTTCCCAGTTCCCAATTCAAATTTCTTTCAAATATTAACCCTCCACAGTCCGATAACTCAACTTGGTGGTTTTAACCCTTTCCTACCAAGCTCTCGATTCAACTATCAGTGACTTTAACCCTTTCTGACTCCATTTCCCAGTTCAAAGTGCCGTGGATCGAGTTTGTTTACAATATGCAGCGCCATCTTGGAAAAGCCGTGACGTCACCGCGGTATCGTCCTTGATTTGCAAGTCACTTTAACCCTTTTTTACTCCATTTCCCGGTTCAAAATGCCAGCTCCTTATTCGTCTTAGCTCATTTTAACCCTATATAACTCCATTTCCCTATTCAAATACTGGCTCCCAATTCAGCTATTAGTCACTTTAACCCTTTCTGACTCCATTTCCCAGTTCAAAATGCCAGTTCCTTATTCGTCTTAACTCATTTTAACCCTCTATAAGTCCATTTCCCTATTCAAATGCTGGCTCCCGATTCAGCTACAAGTCTCTTTAACCCTTTCTGACTCCATTTCATTCATTTGCAAGTCTCTTTATCCCTTTCTGACTCCATTTCCCAGTTCAAAATGCCAGTTCCTTATTTGTCTTAACTCATTTTAACCCTCTATAAGTCCATTTCCCTATTCAAATGCTGGCTCCCGATTCAGAATGAATTTGTACAACAATTTGTACAACAATTTGTACAACAATTTGTACAACAATTTGTACAACAATTTGTACAACAATTTGTACAACAGGTTCGTGAGAAACAACTCTTTAAACAACTTGATTATTCTAAGACTAAATTGAATCTGCTTTTATTATCCACAAACATATCATATACGGGTTACAAATACGTACAGGATGAATGCAATAACTCTGATTGGTTCAGAGAAAGGGATTAAAATCAGGAATGGTAATTAAGTCGTCTCATTGACTGCAAGAGGGAGGAGCTTAGCGGCAAGCTGCAAGTGGTATAAACAAGCATGGTTACATACATAATTAGCTGGCGGCGACAGCTAGTACACAATAATACAAGATAAACCAGGGATACCCGTCTCAAAATAGTGCCACCTTCGTAGTGGCCATAGTAAATATAGCAACTGTGGTCATCCGCCTATCCCCTGATTGTACGAGAAACTACAGACTTAGCTGAGCAGGGTTAAAATGAGTTAAGACGAATAAGGAACTGGCATTTTGAACTGGGAAATGAAGTCAGAAAGGGTTAAAGAGACTTGCAAATGAATGAAATGGAGTCAGAAAGGGTTAAAGTGACTTGTAGCTGAATCGGGAGCCAGTATTTGAATAGGGAAATGGAGTTATATAGGGTTAAAATGAGCTAAGACGAATAAGGAGCTGGCATTTTGAACCGGGAAATGGAGTAAAAAAGGGTTAAAGCATGGATGTATTATTAATAATACCTCCATGGTTAAAGTGACTTGCAAATCAAGGACGATACCGCGGTGACGTCACGGCTTTTCCAAGATGGCGCTGCATATTGTAAACAAACTCGATCCACGGCACTTTGAACTGGGAAATGGAGTCAGAAAGGGTTAAAGAGACTTGCAAATGAATGAAATGGAGTCAGAAAGGGTTAAAGGTCATATATCAAGGTTTGAAAACATGCTTGATACTCATGAAATATGTTGAGGGTTAAAAAAACAAGATCCCAGACATTAAAAAAATTCTAATAATAAAGTCATTATTTAGTTATTTCAATTTTCAATTTGAAACTATTTGAATTTCCCACCACACACAACTTTAGATTAGTTCCACATGTGGCCGCTAGGGATTTTTTGATGACGTAGGTCAGGTCAGTCAGAACAAAGCAAGATGGCTTCCGCATACAGTTCAGAGAGTGAGAGCGGTGAATTTGAGGATGTTTTGGTCGATACAGAAGGATATTTAAACGTTGAGCCATACATGTTCGAGCCATTGATAAACTTGATTACAATCGGGCATTGTGTTCCCGTGGTTAGCATTTCCTAAAGCGACAGTTTCAAAACAAGATATAAGATTCAAAATCAGAATACATCACATCACAATTCACATATTTTTAAAAATAATGTTTATTTGATTTTTAGTTGATAAAGCCATGCTAAATAAATATTCCTGAACAATATTGTTACAGGGTTTCAATGTCTGGCATTGTTTCATGGTTTCTTTAGGTGTATCAACAATGCAATCCATAACTCCTGAAACACTGTACTGATGTAGGCCATATTTGTATATGGTTTCTTTACCACACAAAACAATGAAACATTCAATAAGCCTGATTTTTGTTTCATGGATTCTATTATAAACTTTTAACAGATAAACCAGTCTACAGACATGGTAGATGAAAAGATGAAAATAAATATCACCTTTTCAACAACTGCAGGTTGCCGTCTGTCTGGTTCAACTTCTGTGGAAGCCTCAGGGAATGCAGCATCAATCCCCACATCAAAATGATCATCATCATCTTCACACAATACACCATAGTGAATGAAACACATTACTTCCAGGTGTGCATAATTAATTAAGGCCCTCCTGCTTTTATGATTGCATGACATGTACAGATGACCTGATCTACATCACAACTTTTGCTGAACCCGCCGCCTGGCTCTAACAAGCCAGTTGCCAGCCTGATCAGGTAATCAAGTTGTCAAACACATAATTGGCTATATCTTCAAAATGGATGGAGCTAATTGCATTTGGTTTTCTGTATTGTATAAAGTGTTAGGTACACTTTTGAAATCGTCTTACAGCAGAAAATGGCAAAAAACCTTGATATATGACCTTTAAAGTGACTGTAAATGAATCGGGAAATGGAGTTATAAAGGGTTAAAACGAGTTAAGACGAATAAGGAGCTGGTGTTTTGAACCGGGAAATGGAGTAAAAAAGGGTTAAAGTCACTGATAGTTGAATCGAGAGCTTGGTAGGAAAGGGTTAAAACCACCAAGTTGAGTTATCGGACTGTGGAGGGTTAATATTTGAAAGAAATTTGAATTGGGAACTGGGAAATGCTTAGCCCATTTCGTACCCAAACACACCATGTTTCAAAATGGGTACGAATAACGAACTGGGAACTGGGAACTGGGAACTGGGAACTGGGAGCTAACTTCACAGACCCGATATTGAAGTGTATTGAGCAATAAGACTCCAGACCCACTGTAAGGGTCAATGTCCAGTATATGTGATTCTTTTTCATTTTACATATTTTGGCAGTTTATTTAATTCCTGTGAATGTGTAATACATTCCTCTTAAGTAGATTTTTCTTCATTTATTCAGAGAAAATACCCAATGTATGAGCCCCAGTAGTAAAGCGCTCTGATTTAACAGCATGAAACTTCCTTATTTGTGCTGAGATATTCAGTTGTTTTCATATAAGAAAGGTTTTAATCTGAGTTTTGACTATCATGCTTCATTTCTAATTGATCAATACAATTCAAAACCAGTGTATATTGAAGAGACAATATCCAGTATGTGGTCTTTTTTCATTTTAGCTATTTTACAATTTATTTAGAATAAAACCTGTGTAATTCCTGTGAAGATGTAACGCATCCCACAAAAGTTGATTTTTCTTGATTTATTGAAAAAAATACGTCGAGTATCACGTTTCGTTTGTAACAATTCAGAACCCAGTGTATATTAAGGGAAAAAATCCAATATGTGTTATTTTGTTTCATTTTACATATTTCTGCAATTTATTTAGGATAAAACCGGTGTCATTCCAGTGAAGATGTAACGCATCCCACAAAAGTTGATTTTTCTTGATTTATTGAAAGAAATACGTCGAGTATCACGTTTCGTTTGTAATTGACCAATACAATTCAGAACCCAGTGTATATTAAAGGGAAAATATCCAGTATGTGTTATTTTGTTTCATTTTACATACTGTAACCCTGGAAATTTTCGCGGACTGTTTAATTTCGCTGATTTTGCGGGTGGCAACATTCTGCAAATTAAAAAGCGCAAAATGTAATCTTTCATTGGTGGTAACTGAATAGGAAGATCTTGTCAACAAAATTTATCAGCGCAAAATATAAGTCTTTCATTGATTTTTCGCCAATCTGTGAAAATAACCATCTGCAAATATTTTCAGGGTTTCAGTATTTCTGCAATTTATTTAGAATTAGAATTAACACTCGTGTTATTCCTGTGAATATGTAACGCATTCTAAAAAAGTAGATTTTTCTTGAATTATTCAAGGAAAAATACCCAGTTTATCAGTGCAAGTAAATGGCACAAATTAAACTGAATGGAACTTATTTGTGCTGAGATACTCAGTTGTTTTCATATTAGAAGGGTTCTCCTTCAAGCTTTCTTGACCAGTATCAATTATAGCAAAAGTTTTCAAGAACAATCTACTTTGAATATCATGTTTTATTTGTATCGCTAGCTTCAATCAATAAAAAAAATAATTCAAAAGGGGACTAATAAGTTTTTCTTTTCAGTAATCATTAAAGATGCCTCACACAAAGAAAAAGTCTTACAAAAGAAAATTGATACAAGATCGATTTAGAAAGACAAATAAAAAATTGGTAAGTATACTGCAGTTTATCTTTAAACAGCAAAGTGCTTTTTTACAAATATTTTCACCACTTTCATAAATAACACCAACAGCAAAACAATTATGTTGAACATTTTTATAACATGATAAAATACTCAAGCTTCTATTCTGTTCCAGAAAACTCCCTCCACCAAACACAAGTCACAGGACACTCCATCGAAGGCTGTTGCAAAGACAGCCAAGCAAGAAGTGAAATCAACTTCAACCACAAAATGCAAGTCACAGGACACACCATATATGCCTGTAAGGAAAAAATTATATTGAAAAAGTTAATTGGAAAGGGGACTAATAAGTAATCATTGAGGATGCCTCACACAAGAAAAAGTCATAAAAATCAAAATTAACAGAACATCAACTTAGAAAGACCAAAATTACCAATACCATTCAAACAATTTCCTGTGAAACATGCAAAACAACTACAGAAAATGACAATAAAAATATTCAACTCCTACACTCTGTTCAACAAAATACTCAAGCTTCTATTCTCTTCCAGGAAATTGCCTGCAGTTCAATTCCTTCCAATTCAGAAATACATGCAGATGAGGAAGAGAAAGTGATTACATCAGAGAAGAGTCAGCATGGTCACAACTCAGACGAAAATGAGCAACGGTAAAACATTATTCATGAATATGCTTTTTACGGACTTCAGTGCAAGGACGTCCTCAGTGGTGAAATTTCAGTACAGGCTTTAGACAAATTTTCAGTTCTAGCAGGACTCATTCCGCCATCAGTCCTATGCCAAGTAGTACAATCTCCTGTTCCCAATTTAAAGAACTTGGTGATTCCTCCACATACCCCTGCAGTACAGATTCACCATACCAATGGACATTATCTTGTTTCTCAGCAAAAAGATAACAAGATATATATATATGACTCTCTACCAAATAAACAACATGTTCAACAAGTTCTGCCACAATTAAAACTGTTATATGAACGACTGCAGTTTGTTTTACAGACACTATCTGATACACTACTTTGCAATTCCATAACATATAAAGTGTCACAATTGCAAGGTGTAACAACAGATTGTGGGGCTTTTGCTGCTGCAAATGTTCTACTTCTGCTTCAAGGTCATGACCCTCAGGATTTCATTCTTCAGCAAAGTGAATTAAGAAAACATTTGTACCACTGCTTAACATCGGAGTCATTATCACTGTTTCCAACAATTGCCAAAGCCACCAGTGTCCACCTGTCACGTTACTTTTCATTTCAAATGGGAAACACTACAGCATCCACCAAACCAACAGCTGCTGTGGTCAAGAGAAAACTAGTTGAAAAAAAACAGGCACGGAAAGAAGGAGAATCACAACAAAGATAACAGCCACAAGTGAAAATGGCAAGAAAGCAAAGAGAATCACGACAAAGATCACAGCCCGAAGTCAGAGAAGCAAGAAAGCATCTAAGAACCAGACAGACATCTCAGCCCGAAGTGAAAAAGGCAAGAAAGGAAAGAGAATCACGGCAAAGATCACAGCCTGAAGTCAGAGAAGCAAGAAAGCATCAAAGAACCAGACAGACATCTCAGCCTGAAGTGAAAAAGGCAAGCAAGGAAAGAGAATCACGGCAAAGATCACAGCCCGAAGTGAAAAAGGCAAGAAAGGAAAGAGAATCACGGCAAAGATCACAGCCTGAAGTCAGAGAAGCAAGAAAGCATCAAAGAACCAGACAGACATCTCAGCCTGAAGTGAAAAAGGCAAGCAAGGAAAGAGAATCACGGCAAAGATCACAGCCCGAAGTGAAAAAGGCAAGAAAGGAAAGAGAATCATGGCAAAGATCACAGCCTGAAGTCAGAGAAGCAAGAAAGCATCAAAGAACCAGACAGACATCTCAGCCTGAAGTGAAAAAGGCAAGAAAGGAAAGAAAATCACGGCAAACATCACAGCCCAAAGTGAAAAAGGCAAGAAAGGAAAGAGAATCACGGCAAAGATCACAGCCTGAAGTCAGAGAAGCAAGAAAGCATCAAAGAACCAGACAGAAATCTCAGCCTGAAGTGAAAAAGGCAAGAAAGGAAAGAGAATCACGGCAAACATCACAGCCCAAAGTGAAAAAGGCAAGAAAGGAAAGAGAATCACGACAGAGATCTCAGCCTGAAGTGAAAAAGGCAAGAAAGGAAAGAGAATCACGGCAAAGATCACAGCCTGAAGTCAGAGAAGCAAGAAAGCATCAAAGAACCAGACAGACATCTCAGCCTGAAGTGAAAAAGGCAAGAAAGGAAAGAGAATCACGGCAAACATCACAGCCCGAAGTGAAAAAGGCAAGAAAGGAAAGAGAATCACGACAGAGATCTCAGCCTGAAGTGAAAAAGGCAAGAAAGGAAAGAGAATCACGGCAAAGATCACAGCCTGAAGTTAGAAGTAAGAGAGTAAACCAAGACAAAGAGTACTATGCAAAGAACCTTCAACGACAAGAAAAGCAACAAGCCTCAGCAAAACTGAAAAAGCAAAAACATAAGGAAAACATGCGAAGACTACAATATGCAGTGGATAATTTCAAAACACTGTGCACAGAAAAACCTGTTTTTGCTTGTGTGGTTTGCAAATGTTTCCGATTTAAAAAACAGGTCATCCCATTCAAAATTGACAAGTACAAGAAGAATAAGGAAAAAGCTGAAGAATACAACAATCCATCGGCTGAAGGTATCCAATATGTATGCAACCCCTGTAACAGACACTTGCTAAAAGGCAATACCCCACCAATGGCATACAATAACTGCCTGTTATCAGAGCCAATGCCTCCAGGTTTAAAAGAACTCAACACACTAGAAGAACAGATGATAAGCCCAGTCATACCTTTCATGAAGATTGTTTCATTACACAAGACCAAGCAGAACATGATCCATGGACCTGTGATCTGTGTACAATGTACAAGAAACAGCCAAAAACCTTCCAAGACCAATAGACGATACAAGACTGATCAACGTCAAGTTGAAAAGAAAGTTAACTTACAAGGGACATCACCTTTACCAGAAAGTTAACCCTACGAATTTGAAAAATGTCCTCAATCACCTCAAAGCTGTCCATCCAACATATAAAGGTATGTATCACTTCTCTTCTTCGCTACCTACCGGTAATTTGTTTAGCAAATCCTAAATTTTTTAGCAAATCAATAGAAAGTATAAATACCTATTTATATTCTTATTATATTTCAGATATCAATATTGATGACAACAGTTGTCCACATGATAAGAACACAGAAGAAGATCATCTGAGTGATGACAGCAATGAAAAAGAACACGCAACTGATGACATCAGTGAAGAGGATTGTCCAGGTGATGAAACAGAAAGGCCTTCTAACATATCTGACATTGGTGAGATATCTGCCCCAAATATTCAACTTCAAAAGCTAATTTTCAATTGCAGCATGTCAACTCCCCAATCATTCAACTCCTTTAAATTAAACCACTCCCATTATTATTTTTTCAGAAGAAAACTCTGTTCATGAAGAAAATTGTGTAAGTGATGACGGCAACAAAAAAAAAGACGCAACTGATGACATCAGTGAAGAAGATTGTCCAGGTGAAGAAACAGAAAGGCTATCTGACAGTGGTGAGTTATCTGCCCCAAATATTCAACTTCAAAAGCCAATTTTCAATTGCAGCATGTGAACTCCCCAATCATTCAACTCCTTTAAATTAAACCACTCCCATTATTATTTTTTTCAGAAAACAACTCTGGTCATGAACAAGATGAAACCACTACAAAGAAGAAGACAGACAGCGGTACAGTAACTGAAGAAGTTGTCAACACTTCTGCACCGATGTACTCCTGTACGGAACCTATTGATATTGCACAGCATATAGCAGATCATTATGAAAATGACATATACTGTTTTGCCCCAGGGGAAAATTCAACACCAACTTCAGTCTTCAACAAAGAGGCAGAGTGTTTCCCTACACTATTTCCAAATGGCAAAAACACTTTCAATGAAAAGGACACAGCACAGTATGTCAGAAGTCGCCTGTTTTCAACTGATAGTCGCTATGCAAGGAATGCACCTTACATATTCTAGCTTCAATATGTAAAAGAATTTCGGGAAATACTTCAATCTGCAAAGATATCGCTTAGGAAAGCATCACCAACAAACTCGAAGGGACAACAGTACACTGCTGGTATGCTCACAGAGGCTCAGAACATCAGAAATTTCATAAACAACAATGAAGGATATAAATTTATGAAAAGTGTCAGAGGAACTGCAGCAGACTGGGAGAAGCAAACCAAACATCTCTTTGCTATGGTTGCACAACGCGGCATACCAACGTGGTTCAACAGCTTTTCTGCAGCAGATCAGAGATGGACAGAAATTACTGAAGCAATTCTAGAACAGGAAGGAAAACCAGTGCCAGATAACCTCACATGGGAAGAACACTGTAAAGTCATCAATAGCAACCCTGTGACAGCAGCTTCTATGTTTGATCAGAGAACCCATCATCTGTTAAATGACCTGATAAAGTCACCTGCAAACCCAATTGGTGAATTAGTAGACTTCTATTATCGGATAGAGTTCCAACAAAGAGGTAACTAAAAATATATAACTCCAGATACAAAAATGACTTAACATCATTCAAATTTATATCGGTGTATACATGTATCATTTTTAGCTCACCTCTTAGCAGAGGTGAGCTTATCCCATACCGTGGCGTCCGTCGTCCGTCGTCGTCGTCGTCGTCGTCGTCGTCGTCGTCGTCGTCGTCGTCGTCGTCGTCGTCCGTCGTCCGTTAGCAGGGCACGTTTCGTAACTGTTAGAGCTATTGAGTTGAAACTTGGTACACATGTACCCTTATGTAATGACACCTTGGAGACCAAGTTTCGGTCCGATTCGTTTCATGGTTTGGCCACCAGGGGGCCAAACGTTAAAAGTGAAAATATGCAATATCTCCCTTAATAGTAGTCGGGAAATTTTGAAAAAAATATGGTAGGTACTTCTAGCAAAGGTGCATCATATATCCTCCGGGTTTTTGATTTGACCTCCTTTTCAAGGTCACAGAGGTCAAATGGTGTAAATTGGCCGTTAGGATGTAACGATGGCACGTTTCTAAACTGCAATGACTATTGATACCAAATTTGGTACACATTTACCCCTTAGTCAGGTGATCTCAGAGACCAAAGTTTGGTCCAATATGATTCACCACTTGACCACCAGGGGGCAAAATCCAAAAACCTTAAAAATGTGTTTATTCCTTAATTTCTTGCCCGATTGCCACCAATTTGATATCATGGGTACATCTAACCACCATACAGTATATGTCACACAGGTTTTTAATTTGACCTTCTTGTCAAGGTCACAATGGTCAAATGGCATAAATTCGCCGTCAGGCCGTAACTATGGCACGTTTCTTAACTGCAATGACTATTGATCACAAATTAAGTACACATGTACCCCTTGGTCAGGTGATCTCAGGTACTGAAGTTTGGTGGGATCTGATTTGCCGTTTGGCCTCCAGGGAGGGGGCCAAATCCTAAATTCTTCAAAATGCCATTATTCCTAGTAATGACTTGCCCGATTGGCACCAATTTTATATCATAGGTACATCTAATTCTAACAACCATTCAATGTGTCACCCGGGTCTTCTTTGATTTGACCTACTTTTCAAGGTCACAGAGGTCGAATGTACTGTAAATTGGCCATTTTGGGGAAATTGTAATTGCTTAGACCTACATCAAACCTAACACTACATGACACAATACCATGCTCTTTATCCATCTTTCCTCCACATGAGGTGAGCACAATGGCCCTGGCCATTTCATCTTCCATAAACTAATAGTAGTAACCTCGAATGCCAATAATGTAAATCATTCTATTTTCAGGATGGCCTCACATACATGCTTTATTCTGGATCAAGGATGCTCCACAGATTGACGTTCACCCAGATGAGGATGTTGTGGCCTTCGTTGACAAATATATCACTTGTTGCATACCCAGTGATCCAGAATTAAAGGAAATAGTCGATGTTCAGATGCACAGTCGAAACCACACAGCAACATGCCGCAAGGGAGGAAAACGATGCCGCTTCAACTTCCCCAAACCCTCATCTATGAGGACATTTATCTGCAGACCTAAACCATGCCCAGAAGAAGGAAATCTTGCCATGTGGAAAAAAGAGGCGGAAGACAAACTAGGAAGGTTCTATGCAGTCATCAACAACGAAGACTTTGATGAAAGCATGTCCACAGAAGATCTTCTGAAGAAAGCTCGTATCACACAAGAAGACCAAGAAGAAAGCATGTGTCGCCTAGCAAAACAAACCTCGGTTGTCCTGAAGAGAGACCCGTCATGCATGTGGGTAAACCCATACAATGAACATCTCCTCTTGGCATGGAATGCTAATATCGATATGCAGCTGGTCACCAGTGCGTATCAGTGTATTAGATACATATTGTCTTACATAAAGCAAAAAAGAAGCAGAAGAAGGCCAACTGTTAAAAACAGCACAAAAAGACGCTCGGGAAGGCAACCTAGATGCTGTACAAGAACTGAAACAGCTTGGGAAGCTGTATATAACACACAGAGATGTCAGTATGATGGAACCCATATGGCGAGTAGGAGGTTTCCATCTACATGGTTGCTCAAGAGAGTCAGTCTGGGTCCCAACTGACAGTCACAGCAGCAAATTGTCGCTACCAATCCATGTGATACAGCACAAAGACAAAGATGATCAACAAATCTGGGCTACATCAATCTGTGACAGATACCTCGCTCGCCCCAACAGTTCAGACTTCAAAGACATGTGCCTTGCTGTCTTTGCATCTGAATACAAAGTGGTGTACACTAAGAAGACAGAAACAAACAAACAATCCTCAGACGATGAAACAGCTGAAGAACACATTACAGATTCAAACAGAAGAAATATCCAATTTAATCACGGATTGGGTTACATTAAGAAATGTGCTGAAGACAAACATGCTGTGATCACATTTCACAGCGCAGCACTTCTGATGATCTTGTCGCATCATACCTCATCAGTTCCGTAATTTGCCGCAGGATGGCAGCAGTGCGCACAGAGGGTTGACCTCTCTACGTTTTACACACGGTTCCACACTCTCGTAGGCTTATGGCATGGTGACCATGCCATAAGCCTATTTTGTAACCCTGTCCCTGCCTGTTGTTCTTTTTAGCGTACCCGATAGGCATAGTAAAGGAACAGTTTCCGACAATTTTCGCACCCGGCCCCCTCCAACAGGAGGCGGGGTCAAGGGGGGGTCACACGGCTGTAACCGATATCACAAATCCCCCCCCCCCCCCCGGACGCTCTGGCCGAGGCTATGGCTTTGGTCGTGCAAACCATGCATTCATAAATCCATGTCCATTTTTGCAGGCTAGCCTCACACTTCCATGACATCTAGAAACGCTACCTACAATACTCTACAGAAATGGTTGAGGTTTTTTAATAATGATACATGTCTCTATTTCAGGCACTAACACAGTAATGGCAGTCTCGCAGGCGATGGACAAAGGGAAGGTTGGGGAGTGCACTGAACTCCTTCGCAAGATTTTCCACTACCAGGGAGGACGAAACAGAGTGGCTAGAGATGGCCGAAACCCCTCTGGCTGGTTTAGGTTTCCAGGTAAAACTGATTACTACTTATAGTACCAGTAACTCCAATCAGTTCATGTGATGTAGGCCTACCTATTCGAAGTTGAAGCAATGAAATACACGTATAAGAGTTTGCCATGTTGATGAGAATTGATGTCTATTCTGATCACAGTACAATACATGAATTTGTCTCATTTCAGTAAATCCTGATGATGTGCCGGGGTATTGTGAAGAAATTGATCAGCCAATGGATTTTACAACTATCCAGGAGAAACTAAATGTAAATGAGATCTTTGTCACTACATGTATACGTTTGTTTATTCAGTTAACATGCAAATCACTCATGAATTTTCCCCCTCCTCCAGATCCCGTGTCTTCTGTTGATGAACTAAGTAGATTCTTGTTTAGTGCCTGTCTTTTCATCTTCCCAACGTTTTCAGGGCAACCAGTACAATAATCTCGATGAATTCAATGCTGACATGCTACTTGTTCGAGACAACTGCACTAAATTCAACAGGGATGAAGGCAGCCAGATCCGTATGGACAGCAACATTGTGTTCGACTTTTATTGCAAAGAATTTGAAAAACTGAAGAACAAGAAGAAGAAAACGCAAGAGGTAATCAGCAATACTTACTGTAACATATATAATGTGGATAAGATACAATCAACACTGATAAGGCACTGCCTTTTTCAGAGTTATTGATACGTATTGAGAGGTGTCAAACTGGAAACACGACACCATGATATATTACTGTGCTTGGCCAATGAATTCTTTCCAACAGTGGCTTTGATGTTTGTCTCAATTCTCTTGACATAACATAATGCCAACTGCGGTGCAGGTCTTTAACCTTGGTGGTAACCAACAACCTACCGGTACTGAATCAGTGCATGTGAATATCTTTTAACTATGGTTTGCAATGAGTCAAGATTGCAATGTTTTGAGATAACCTTTACTTGATTTTGCCCCAGGGAAAACATAGCAGTTGGAATGTAGGGCAGTACATGCGCGCCCAGAAAGAGGCCAGGCTTGACATGGCTCACTCCAGTGCAATGAAAGTGGTCCAAAAGCAAGTTGTGCAGCTGGAGAATACTATTTTAGAGAAAGAAGATCGTGTGAGAGAACTGAATGCAGATGTGAGTAGAAATGATGTCAGATGCTTCCTCCTGTCTCATGCCCAGTCAGTTGTTAACAGAGCTTCACATTACACTGGCACTAGTAGTATTTAAATTTGCCCTCTTTCCTGCTTGGTGATCTTCAGCTGCTCATACATATGTTTACTTACATTAGTTATAAACTTCAGATTGAATGGAGAGAAAGACTACAGTGCGATGTAAGAACTGCAACAACTGAAACTACAACACAAGTAGCGCTTGATCCAGCCAATCAACTGATGCAAGTAGACCAGAAAGGAAACAGGAGGGGCCCTGAAGTGAAAGTGACAGTTCCAACTCGAGTTATTCCAAATGACACTGACACTACCCTATTGGATCCGAAGACAGCTAGCAGTCGCGTTAAAAAAACTGTTACGGCTTTAAAATCGGTGCATGGTGGTGATGTGCAAAATGTTAAAGATGGTATGTGGCACTCTCTGGTACAATTGACTAGTCCTGCTGAACTGAAGGTGTATGTTAAGAATAGTAAGAAATGCAGAAAGGTAGTTAGCCAAGGTAAGGTGATGAAAAGGCAAGTGATTCACAATAGACGCACACACTCCAATATAGTAAGAAGTGTGAAAGTGTTGTACAAAGGTGGCTTGATCAGCAGCAGGAAGTACAGTGCTATTAGGCTGGCTGACAAAGGTGTTGCCAAACCTGAGTTACTCACTTATAAGGAAATGAAGGAAGAAATTGACAAGATTGAGGAAAGTCTTGCGTCCACATCTGTCGAAGGGATCAGTGGTTGTTATAGAAATGTTGAGGCTACTTTGCTGAAACTAGCCGGTTTGTACCTACGCATCGATGAAGTGCTATCCAAAGATGGTGGAATCGGTCTGAGTTGGTTCAATAAGCCTCGGGGAGAATTTTGTATTGCGATAGGTGCAGACGGCGCCCCGTCGGGTAAGTTCAAAACCCAAACATCCCTCCCACTTTCTTTCTTAACTCTTTCAGTGCCCAAGGACGTACATGTACGTCCTAAATATTAAGGTATTTTAGTTCCTCCAGACGACACCAGATGTCCCCAGCTACTCAAATGTGGTTCATATGGTTTCTCTGGCCTGGGGCGTCCAAATTGAATAATTTTTTCGACTGAGAGGGTGGGGTGGGGTTTGCCACCCCTCATTTTAGGTGAAAAATGGTGAAAATCGGCCAAAAATACCACTCCCTCAAAAAAATTTAGAACAAAATCCTAGTATGCCCCTACTTATTACTGCTGTTTTATTGAAACAGGAGGTAAAGACAAAGGTTTTGAAGAATTTTGATGAGTGTATCTCAATTATTTTTGTGAGATTTTGGGTAGTGACAATGCCCAAAAATGCCCAAATCCTGGGCACTGAAAGAGTTAAATGTACTTGGAAAGGTCGGTAGTTGTGATCATAACTTTCTGCTGTTTGGGGCAGATGTTACTGAAGACGATCCAGTGTTCATATCCCAACTCGAAAGGATCATAGCTGAGTTAGAAGAAATTGAGAAGAAGGAGTTTACTATTGGGTCAGTGGCTGTCAGATTTAGACTTGAGCTAGTCCCAGCTGATTGCAAATGGGCTGTGATAGCATGTGGGGAGTTGTCAAATGCTGCCACATACCCCTCCACATTTGGCAATGTGCATAAGGATGAGCTTGGTACCCTCAATGCATCCTTTGGTACAGACGAGAAGAGCACATGGAAACCATGGGGTTATCTTCAGAGGTTAGAACATGCTAATAAAGTAATAAGTCTGAAGAAGAACGTGACGAACAGGGCCAAGATACTAGACGCTATCAAAGGCATGCATTCTCGACAAGAACATAGACCCATTCTGGGTAAGTATTGTGAGAAAGTGTTTGTGGAGCCACTGCATTTGAAAAATAATGCCTGTCAGCAGCTGAATAAGATTGTTCTCTTTGAGGGCTTGAAGAGAACCGATGACAAAGTGCTCAAAAAGCCCTTCAATGATGAGGAATTCATAGCTTGTCCCTTGGGTAAGTATCTGCACTGCCTGAGAGAAACAATGAAAGCAGGTAAATGGCTGAGAGAAGCCAGGACGTCTGCTGGTGGACTCAAAGACTACACAATTCGCTTCACTGGTGAGGACTCGATGAAATTTTGTGTAGGGTTCCCCAATCTCACAAAAGTCTTAGATGAGACCAGTAATACAACTCACTTGAAATTCCGCCAGCTACTCATTCACTATGCATGGACCTTGCTCAGGGAAGCAATTGCCCTTTGGTCAAAAATCAAGTTCAGTCAAGCAGAACTTGAGCAACTGAAAGATGTGTGTGAGCTATACCACGCCACCCATGCACTGTTCTTTACGAAACCTTCGCTCACCACCTGGCATATTGGATATATTGTCCCATACCATGCCAAGTTGATATACTGGAAATTTGGTGTTGGTTTAGGTATCAATACAATGCAGGGCAGAGAGGCAAAGCACAAGCAGGTTGCACTATATTCAAAGTTTTCAACTCCCCAAAATAGGTGGAAATGCGTGTTTAGGCACGAATATGTGCAGCTATACTGGGTTCGAGAAAATGATCTGCAGGGTGAGGCCAAAGAAATGACAAAAAAACGTGATAATAGCAAGTATCATGTTAACCCAATTTCGGCCGAATCGTGTAGGTGTGGTTTGAAGAAGAATGAGGATGAATGTATTTACTGCAACCACCCTGTTACCAAGATGATTGCACGAAGTTGCCGCGAAAGGAAAATTAGTCATGAATTGAGAAAGATGTTTCAGAGCAAGTAGTTTTAATGTGTATTGCAATGTGTCGGTTCATTCAATAGCCATTAAATATGTTTAAATTTCAAGTGCTGATATTATATAGTATTGATGACAATGTCTAGTGAACAACAGGACACTCAATGTACCAGGTTTTAGAGTCTGCATTGCATTCCTGATCTGTTTTAAAATTGATGTTTCAGATCATGGTGAATTCAACAGGTATGCGTCTATAATCTATCTGGCATGCACTTTTATAATATTGCTTCATTGGCCAGTGGTAGCATGAGCACTGGACAATGATGCCACGGAGGATGGTACTCAGCTACAAGCTTTCCCAAAAACGTTTGCAAGGTTCTTGTTATTTAAGTCAATAGCAATGCATTTGTGGGCCTGGCAGTGCAATAGTTCAACATGAAGTGAGGAGCATTAGGGAATGCGGTTGTGGCGGAAATCACACCTTATGTTTCGCCTTTACCTTAGCGACTGGAAAATAACCTTCAAGGGGGGAGGGGGATGTAAGAGTTTTTGAGACACCCTGCATTACAGTACTTAATAATTTCCGTCTTCAGTGGCATGAGTGTTGGACTTCAATCTAACCTTGTATATGTTGCATGCTTTCTTGTCCAATTCTGCTGATGAGTAGAATAGTTTTCTTCGCTTTGTTAAATGAAATAAGATGCAGCACTTCCAGTGACATTGGGCGATATGAATAAAGACTAGCGAATGCTTTTACTTCAATTTTGTACAGAAAGGCCTAGTGTAAATGTATGCAGAGTTTTAGAAAAAAGTATTTGCTCGTCTTTATTCATATCATTCATTGTCTTGTCACTTCCAGCATGTCCAGTGACATTGTCCGTCCATTCTTCAAATGTCTATTTTGTAAATGAAATGATATGTAGTTATTACTCAGACATTTATCTTGATAGTTGACATTGATAGTTGACACCTGTCTGAGGGTCCGTCCATTCTCAATTGTTTATTGTGTAAATGAATTAATATGTAGCTATAACTCCGACAGTTGACATCTGCCTGAGGGTGCATGCATGTCCAGTATGTGATATCTGTGTCAGGTGCCTTGGCGAATCCTTCTTGAAAGTGATGATTGACCCTCATCTTGGTGTTAACAAGACAGATTTGAACTGATGAAGGCTATCACTCTCACCACATCACTGGAAAAGGCAGGTGGTGTACGACTGTGTTCCTTGAATGCCTCCATATCTGCATAAATCTACTAGTATTACTTTGGGGTGAGTAACACCATGGTGAAGCATCTATCATTTTCAAAGGGGATCAATAAGGCGGCCTTTCACACAGACAGTTTCAATGTCAGGGCATTATATTTACCGGCTTGATCTCCAAGATTTGTTTTAATGCAGGTACATGAAGGTTTCAGTTAGAGACAGTAACAGTTGTCTATGTTGACCTACATTTTACTGTGTTATTGGGTAGGAGCCCATCAATGAGATACCGGATAGTGCTGCGATCAAGATTCAGCCTACAAGTGAAGAGTGAATGTTAAGCTAAATGTGTAAGAAATGTGAAATGTGAATACCCAAATATAACGTTTACATCAATTCAATTTTGTTTCCTCACATTATCATTATTCATAAGTAAGAAATACAGCCCCCCCCCCCCCCACCCCCAGATCAGGCATATTGCTTGCTAGTCAATGGCTGGAACATTTAATGACACTTGTGATACGCATGTCCTGATCATGGACAACCTGTCTGGTTATTGTGTCGCCTGTCCGAGCGATGGACAGCATGTAACAACCATGGACAACATTATGTCTCAACCATGCAGACACCATGTCACATACCTTGACTGTGATACATCTCCTGGCTTCCTCCATGGCAGGGGTGGAGTTAAAGATTGTACTGCCTGATAAGCTAGAATTCACGTTACGTTTTGAATGAGAATATCTGTCCAACTACCGATATACTGGATATCAATGAATAAGGTAACAAGGTTTGTTTTCTTATTTCAGATATTTTTATTGTGGGATTCCATGTTTGTTGGTAACCACCCACGTGCAAGTGCAGAATAGTCTATCGAAGTTCTTTTTGTAGACAATGATGAACGGATGGTCCTCATCGATTTCCACCTCTGCCTTGCAGCCGTCCTTGAATTCTTTCCTGAGCAGAGACAGTCTCTCGGGGGCATCCTTCTCCTCACAGGCCCAAGCATTGAAAATGGACATGACCTTCTCCTGGCTGGTAATAGTGATGGTAACTGTGGCCCTGGTTTCTTTCTTGGTGGTCCTGTGGCTGTTGGAGAAAATGAGCCTGTCCAAGGCATCAAAAACTGCTCTAGGGGTGTCTCTGGCAGTGTGCACCCTCCTCCTCCCACGTAAGGACACCTTTCTGAGTATTGCCTTGCGGAGGTACTTGAGCTCGTCTTTCACCAATGGATAAACCTGAAAGTAAATTTGAAATAGATCAATGATGTACTACTCCTGAGAGACATGTGCAAAGGTTTAGAGACAATAATGTCCATGGGACTTCGATCCATCATCAACGCAAGAGTTTCATTTGTATATCAGCCTTTGCTAATATGACAGAGATAGGCCTATGATAGTATGATCCAAGGACCCCTTGTCCAATATGCCACCTAAGGGGCGTCCCATTCGACCATCAAGCAGGTGACACCTAGTCAAAGGGGCCATCTGAAGAACACGCGATGGTGTCACAACTAAGGAAGGTCTGTCACAACCTAGGGCAACATATGAAACAACCATGCAGATGATTGTGATGTGCTGTCTCCATGGTTGAGACATTCCCTGGTCCTCTGCGGGGCGCAATTGCCTGTGGGGAACTCAGAATATGATATCACATCCATTAACAGCCCGTCACAACCAGGGACATCATGTCATATCAATGGTCTTCCTTTGTCACAATCACCTGTGTAGGTGAGTGCACAGGTGATTGTGATGTCTCCATTGTTGTAACATCCTGCTGCCCTCCATGCAGGCGATTGTGATGTCTCCATTGTTGTATCATCTTGCTGCTCTCCATGCAGTGTCCTCCACAGGGGTTGAAGTGTCACTGGCGAGGACGTCACAACCATGAATAGCCTGCTGGTGATTGTGACGTGCTGTGTTGTGACACCGCATCAACCTGGTTATCACCAAGCAAGACTCTGGTGGTCCACATAGCACTGGGACAACAACTGGAATAAATTGCTGGTACTGGCAGGCTTACCTGAATGACCTCATGGCGACGCCCATCAGCCCGGCCATAATGGGCAGGGTCAAATTTCTGCAGCTGTGTTTGCAGCAAAGTTTCTGTCTCCTGACAGAAAAGGGTGAATCTAGCGTTTTCTTGAATATTCTTAGTTGAGATGGTGCTAGTAAAATTTGATTTGAACTTTTTAAAAAGAACTCAGAAGAGACTTATTCAACAGGCCCTGGTTCCACATGTTTGCCATGATGATATAGAATGGGTTCCAATGTATTTTATTGTAATATTTATTTTGTTAATAAATACATAATTTATTTTCATCTATGTGTTGTTTGATTCTTCTCATGTATACTATTGTTTTTCTCATTCATAACATTCTCTGATATAGTTCATCATGCCCTCTCCCATGTATTTTGCTACAACTCAGTTCACAGTACATTCGATAAAAATACATTGCGTAGCACAGGACATGTAGGACAAGAACGTGACGTTGTGACGCTATGCCTGTCTAAACATTGTTTCTCTTCTCGATCTGATGACGTAACGTCCCGAACTTCGGCCCGACTTCGTGTTGAATCTTCGTGTTGCCCTTAGTAACGCCGAACGGCCGTAGCGCTGACTGCAGGTGCGGTGAACTATGGAACTACGCGTATTCCAGTTTACAGCCTAGGTTCGCAGCGCTGTGTTTGCCAAAATATCACAGCAAAAAGAACCAGAGAGGCATTTTGAAAACAAGTTGCGCCTTTTCATCCCACATTACTCAAAAGAGGTGAAACCAGCAGAATTTGTCACATAGGAAGACTTCTATGATGGTGGAAACTATACAACTCATACCAATGATATCATACCAATATCCAGAGTAGTAGCAACAAACCAACAACTATTCAATTCATCTACACCTGACATGGACGATGCATGGGAGGATATCCTGCAAAATGGCATTCAGGAACTAGACAATTGGGCTGAACTTGCTCCTTCCAGTGAAGAAATACGCCTACAAGATGCTGAAGCCACACCGACATATGATGAAGAATCCTATACAGATATTGCAGATGACATAGTTTACCTTGAGACCTTGAACGCCAGCGTACCACAACAACTGCAGCAGAAGAAAACAGGTACTCCAGAAGCAGTGGAACACCGGAAAACCCGCATCACTACTGAAGAGGCACTTCATGCAATGCAGTCCATGAATGATAAGCAGAGAGACCTCTTCAAGTTTTTGCGCAGGTGGACTGTTGCAAAACGTGCAAATGAAAATCCACCTCCGTTTCATATTTTCGTCACAGGAGGAGCCGGTGTTGGGAAGTCACACTTAGTAAAAGCCATTACTTATGAGTCCACCAAACTTCTCAGCTCCCTTCATACTGAAAATCCAGATGCCATCACTGTTCTCGTTGTTGCCAGCACAGGGACTGCAGCCTTTAATGTCAAAGGCCAGACAATTCATTCAGCTTTCTTCATCAACAAAGTATCTAACAAGTATACACCCCTGAAGGATACTACTCTTACACCACTCCGCAAGAAACTAGAACACCTTGAACTACTGATTGTGGATGAGGTTTCAATGATCAGTAAAAATGTCTTTCACTACCTAAGTTGTAGATTGGATCAGATCAAGCGCATCCAGGACAAAAATACTCACTTTGGCAACATATCAGTCCTCTTAGTAGGGGATATGTTCCAGATTCCTCCATTCACAAGTACTGAAATATTCAAAGAAGGCTCCCTGGCAGACCTTTGGTCACCATTCCACATCTTTGAACTGAACGAAATCATGAGACAGCAAGATGACAAGCCCTTTGCTGAAATGCTGAACCGCTTGCGAGAGAGGCTCCCAACACAGCCAATTGCACCACGTGAAATAGAAATGCTCAATTCACGTCTCGTAACAGAAGAAGAAGATGACTTATTGTATAACAATGTTCTGCATGTGTATCCCCTCAACAAGCAAGTCGATCATTACAACCACCAAATACTGTTGAAAGAGGAGAGAAAATAATTTCTATTACTGCGGCTGATCTCTTGAAATTACCTCAAGGAAACACTGTGCGCAGAAAGGAACCCTACACAAATAACAAAAATCTCCAACGACCAGACAATTTCTCTGACTCCAAAAATGCGTGAGTCATCCTGACCACCAATATTGATGTAAGTGACGGACTCGTCAACGGTGCATTTGGCGTAGTAGCCCACATCTCTCTTGGACAACAAACCTTTGGACAGCCAGATACAATATTTGTACTGTTTGATAATGTATCAGTGGGTGCGAATAGAAGAATGCAACAACCGCCACCACCAAGCCTAGATCGGAAATGTGTTGTAATACATCCCCATACTGAAATCATCAATCGCAATGAAACAAGGACACAATATCCTTTGAAGCTTGCATGGGCATCAACTATCCACAAGGTGCAAGGAATGACAGTTCCACAAATAGTTGTCAGCCTAGACAAAATATTCAAGGAAGGCATGGCGTATGTTGCTCTGAGCAGATGCACATCGCTACAAGGTCTGCACATACTGAACTATGAGCCAAAGCACATTTATGCCAGTGCCCGGGTACATCAAGCTCTAGCCAAGATGCCTCACCTAGAAATTCCGAACTCCATTTCCCCACTTATGTTCATTGACAATGTCATCTTCTTCACTGTTCTCTTTCACAACATCCAGTCACTCCGACATCATATAAGCGACCTCAAATTCAACCCTGAAACTCACAAAGCACAAGTCATTGGCCTCTCTGAAACACAGCTGCTACCATCAACTTCTTCAACAGATCTAACACTTGAAGGATACCATCCAATTCAACGCTCAGACAGACCACATGGAGGTGTTGCACTCTACATCAAAAGAGACCTTCAGTTCCATATTCTTCCCACACCTCAGACTTCACTAGATTGCCTGGCAGTAAGAATAACCGCACCACCTGTCATTATTGTTGTCATATACAACAAGCCAAACGCGAAGAAATCAGTTCTCCTGGAATCTGTTCACCGCATCATTGACAGCCTTCCACCAACAATGCACGGGGAGATTTCAACTTCAACTTACTCCAAAAGAACACTCAAGAACCTGGACATTCTCTGAGTTTATTTCAACATGTCATCGAAGATCCCACAACTCTCAATCGCACACTGTTGGACCACATTTATGTCAAGCATCCTCCACATCAAATTGGTGCAGGGGTCTGTACAACTTACTACAGCTACCACGATCCAGTGTACTACACATTCATTTACTAGTGCCAATGGAGTTCATGAATATCCCAGCCAAGGGCATTCTTTGACAGATTCCAGGATATGACATAAATAGTTTGACAGTGAATATTCATTGCCCGATTCCAGGAGATTGGCATAAATAGCCATAGAGTTGCTATTCATTGATATCCGAGTATTGGATATTCTGTGACAGACATCAGGAGATGAGATAAATAGCCAGGCAGTTGCTTATCATTGATATCCGAGTATTGGATATTCTGTGACAGACATCAGGAGATGAGATAAATAGCCAGGCAGTTGCTAATCATTGATATCCGAGTATTGGATATTCTGTGACTGACATCAGGAGATGAGATCAATAGCCACGCAGTTGCTATTCATTGATATCCGAGCATTGGATATTCTGTGACAGACATCAGGAGATGAGATAAATAGCTAGGCAATTCCTATTCATTGATATCCGAGCATTGGATATTCTGTGACTGACACTAGGAGAAGGGATAAATAGTGTTATATATAGTTTAGACCCTTCCATGAGGAGCCTCAGCGTTAGGACCCTCCGTCATGTGACCAAGTGGAAGGAGGCTGATCTCCAGGTATAAACTGGGTCAAGCGATCAGAAGTGCGCGGACTTCCGTCTCTATAGGTCACGTCTATTGCTGGTCATCCGACTCTTGCCCTGATGTGGCTTCTTGTCTAGGACATTATAGTGAATAAACTTATAACATGATAAGAGGATATTCTTAGTCCATTCGAATTCTGTTGACGATCCCAACATGACATGGTGGAGAACCGGCTTTATCGTAAATTTTCTCTGATCGGGACTTCGTGAATCCTCTCACACGTGCTCATGTGCTATCTTCCTACTTTAGGATATTCCATCATCCTTCAAAATGCCCTCTAATGGCAAATATATTCAAGCGGAACATCTTATAACGGACTACTCTCTACTGTAGGACCGATTTTCAACTTCAACAGGCCGCCTGGTTGTATATCACCAATTCCGTCCCGAACTCATCATTTTAGAAACTGGTCGTGCCGATTTCTTGACGCCATATTGAGCGCCTTGCTCAATGGATTGTTAAAACGTCACAGCACCACGTGATTGTGAGCGCCGCCTCTGATTGGCTCTACCGTAACTAATTACCATGCAAATCTATACGCAAACGTGTTTCATCGCCGTGGATTCAACTCTGTGATCCCCGTTTCCGAGACACTGTAAAAATTGTTTTGACAGCCATCACTATCTGTCTATCAGCTGACCCTGATGTGTACACGTACCATGATATGCCAGTACCAAGTATTCTCCAAGACTTCGTCTGTTTCCTCATGATCATCATCCAAGACTGTGTTTCCTCGTAATCTTCATCCAGATTCCAAGACTGTGTCTCCTCCGTTAGTCAAGACTGTGTGTTTCATCATAATCTTCATTCAAGACTTTGCCGACTGTTAGTGATTGTGACATCACCAAGTGACATTCCAGCAGAGACTATGGTTCAACTGTTCCTTAATAGACTTACATGTGATTGTTGATTTGCCTTATGATTACCATGCTGTGATAAAATTTCTTGCCCTGTTTCAGTTCACCAAGACAGCCCCTTCGCCCCTCGCCATTGAAATGTATTGTAACTAACTTTTCCGCCCATTCCAGTACATGCAACATCCTGATGAAACTAACTTTTCACCGCCATTTCAGCATTTTCTTCCAGCCAACTGAACAGTATCACCACCCCATCCTCCAATAGAGAATTATCTTTTTCCCATAATATAATAGATTGACAACATAAACCAAAATGGCGTTGCGCCCCACTGATTTATTGCCTCCATACTTTGATGGTGAGGTATTAAGTCATGAACTCTCCACATCTTGGTGGCTGTCATTCCATGACTATCTCCAGGCACATAACCTGCATGAACCAGGTGATGACGATGCTATGAACAATGTTGTGCGCCTTCTCAAGTGTCGCCTGTCTAAACATGCTCGCCTTTGGGCCGAGGACCAAGAATTTGAGGACTTGCATGACCTCAAGGCACAATTTCTGAGTAGGTTTTCCCCGACCCACTCCCACTTTGCCAATGTACAGCAGTTTGAGTCGATTACTAACACCGCAAACCAGACTGCACAACAGCACCTAAGTAAAATTAGGCTGGCTGCACTCCGCATTGGGTATGATGATAACCAGATCAAAAACAAACTGCTACAAACCTTGCCTCCTGATTGTCAGAAAGCCGTTATTATGGCAATGGATGCTGACGACGATTCAAATGCCATCGCCGAATGTGCGCAGCAGTTCCTTGATATCACGCCACAGCGCGTACATTTCTCAACAGCAGCGGACCAAGTTCACGCCACCAATGCCACAGACCACGTCCTCCATGCCATCCTAGCCAAGTTGGACGACCTGAAGATGGACAAAGCTTCGCCACCGCAGGCCCATGCAGCTTTCCAAAGCCAGGACATAGATGCACCACGCAGTCCAAGACCCACATCGCCATACCCGCGATCCAGCCGCCCGTCTCGAAGCGACGACTACGCCCACAAGCAGCGAAAACGGTCGCAATCCCCAAGCCGTCCACGAACCCGTGAAAGCCACCCCTGCCATTTTTGCGGCCGCACTGGTCATTTCTGGCGTTATTGCCACCGCTTCCAGGCTCAAGTCGCCCGAGAAGAGCTCCCCTCTGACTTCGTCCCACCAGCAGCCCGAGCAGCAAATACCAGGTTTCAACGACCAAGTCCACCACGCTACAATTATCAGCACCAGCCTACATATAGCCCGTCTGAGCAGCAGCCATATCAACAGCAAAACTACTGGGACCCTTCTGCTAACAACAATCAAGGACAACAACAGACGACCAACTATACTAGTTATCAGCCACATTTTTAGATAGGGGACGGTCAACAGGCCATATTGTGTCGCCCCCTAGTTGTAACAATGTTTTAAATAATAATCCTGTACATTCTTCATCCATGAATCTGAATACTTGGGCCCAGAGCGAATTGATCTAAAACTCACTACACAAAATTATGTAAAAGGCTATCTCCCAGATAAGCAGGGATTAGTAATTGTTGTTGACTCAGGTGCAACACGCACTTTAGTTTCTGGTTCATCTGTCAAAAAGTCTGCTTATCTTTCAAAATTGCCCAAGATGGACATTGATCCAATACATTTTCGCATAGGAAACGGTGAATTCTTGCATGCCACAAAGGCTATAAATATTGAGCTTCTTATCCAAGGTCATAAGCTCCGCATTCATGCTGTTGTTGCAGACAACCTTACCGGACCAGATTTGCTTTTGGGTGCTCGGACCCTGTCGGAATTGAATAGTACACTTGACTTTTCAACCAGTACCTTAACTGTCAGACCCAGGCGTATCCAGTTCACCCCTGTACAGACAGTGACTTTGAGACCAGGTCAGACTAGGAGTATTGTAGTCAAAGGCAAAGTTCCTAAGTTGCTCAAGCATACTGAGGTTTTGCTGCAGCCTACTGAGCAATTCAGTAAATATTGTCCATCATACATGTTGGTAAAGCTCAGGAAAAGTGCAGCCATTCTCCGGGTTACGAACAATTCAAAGAAAAATGTCACTTTCCGTGATAATCGTCCTGTTGCGTTCACTGATTTGTCAGATCATATTCATGCTACCCACTTAGTCCCTAGTGGCTCCTTGAATAATAGGGTCACACGTGAACAGTGCGTATCTGACCTTCATTATAAAAATCTGCTCAGGTACCCTCACCTGGATATTGATGATCCTATCTCCAAGTTGTCACCCCAGGATATAATTGAGCAGCAAATCTCGCTGCAAGGTAGCACTCTTAGTGCGGATGAGAAGCAGCACTTGTATGAGCTACTTCTACGGAACAAAGAGGCATTCAGCCTCTACGGGGAAATTGGCACGTGCCCCAATTTTGAAGTGGACTTCCAATTGAAGGATGACAGTCCATTTTTCGTCCGCCCATATCCTATCCCAGAGGAAAATCGCAAGCAAATTGACAAAGAGTTCAATAAGCTGGTAAATCTTGGTATCTTGAAGAAAGGCTGTTCTGCCTACAGCAGCCCGGTCATGCTGATTGGCAAAAAGGGTACAACTGACAAGAGGATAGTCAGTGATTTCAGGTATTTGAATAGTCATTGTAGAACTGTCAATCAAAATTTTGTCAGCCTACAAAGTGTTCTAGCTCGTTTAGGGCGTTCAAACTGTAAAGTATTATCAGTGATTGATCTCAAAAGTGCTTTTCACAGTCTGCCCCTCTCGGAAAAATCTCAATCTTACACTGGCATTTTTCCTTATCCTGGCTCTCCCAATTACATGTATCGTAGATTACCAATGGGTCTCACTGTATCAAGTGGTATCTTTGCTGAAAAATGCAACTCAATCCTTGCTGAGATTCCTGATTCGGACACATTTGTCATTCCCATTCATGATGATTTCTTGGTGTTCAGTGAAAGTAATGCAGAGCATGCAAGGCATTTAGAAAGCATACTCTTGGCATTGAAAAAGCATGGACTCAAATTGTCTACACAAAAGTGTAAACTGTTTCGACAACGAGTCACATTTGTTGGCCACATAATCAGCATCAATGCTGAAGGTGTAGTTCAGGTGCAGGCTATGAACGATAAATGTTCAGCAATTCGTAACATGCCACAGCCTCGGACCCCAAAACAGGTCAAACGGTTTATTGGAGCTGTTGGATTTCTCAGTCTCTATTTGCCACGCCTCCAAGAATTGGTTAAACCCCTTCATGAGTTAACCAAACGCAATGCCACTTTCAGCTGGCAAGCTGAGCAAGAAGAAGCCTTCCAGAAGGTCAAGGAGCTTCTTACCTCACCCCCAGTTCTGTGTGCCCCAGCACCGGAAGGTCAGTTTGTTCTGTATTCAGTCACATCGCGTATAGCCACAGGCTCATATTTGGCACAAAGGGTTCAAGGCAAAGAACGTACCATTGCTTACTATTCAAAGCGTCTTCCTCCAGCTGCAGCAGCATATTCAGTCAGTGAACTTGAGTTATTTGGACTGTACATCAATGTTACAGCTTTTCGTTATCTTTTGCAGTCACATTCCTTCTTAACATATGTTGATCACAGTAGTCTCGTTCAAATCGTGAAGAGTAAGAGTGAGCCATGCACACTACGCTTACAAAAGCTTCTTGAGAGATTGTCTCATTATTCATTTGAGTTGGCCTATAAAAAAGGCACAGATCTAGTTGTCAGTGATTTCTTGTCAAGAGCACCACTGGATGATGATGACCAATTTGATCGCATCATGCCCATTGCATTCCCAGCCCAAGAATGGCATGTACCCAGGTCTCAGCATCTTGAATTCTGTAGTTCAGACAGTTGTCATTTTGGTTGCCTAGATTGTGCCTATCCTACTGTAAGTGCTCCTACAAGACCCGTAACCAGGTCATTTGCGCGACAAAATGCATTACCCATTGCACCATTGTTCAAAGACGGACGTCCAGCTGTAAGGCCACCCCAAGTCCAACAACAAAGGATCGATAATCCTGTGCCACCGCCTCCCAGGCCCGTCCCTCAACCAAGACCTGTTCCTGCACCCAGGCCACCTAGACGCCAAGCCAGTCCTGCCAGGACCCCGAGACTAAGGATGCCACCACCAGCCGTCCAACAACAGGCCCAGCCAGCTGATATTACAGTACCAGAGCCAAGATTGGTTGACAGAGTGATAAACAAGAATGATCAAGTTCAGGAAGAACACATCAAACAGTGTCCACCAGAATTTTTGCTAACACCTGAGCCATTAGTACCACAGATTGATCACATGACTGCAAGCCACATACCTAATCAAGCTGAACTGAACAAAGTGCTAAAAGTCATCAAGCGTAAGGTCATTCGGGATTACAATTTGCCATTTGACGGTCAGCAGTTTCGCATTGCCCAACAGACGTCACCATTCTTCAAACCTATCTTCGACTATCTTGCTCACAACATTCTCCCAGCCGACAAGAAATCCGCTAGGTCCATCATGCTTAGGTCTGAACAGTATTTGTTATGCAACAATATCTTGTTTCGGTTATTCTTCCCAGCAAATAGTGATGGTAATTACTGTTTTCAACTCGCTGTCCCTGAAAAGTTTATTGATCCATTCATTAGCCGATATCATGACTCCGTTACCGCCAATCACCAAGGTTGTGTACGCACATTTCTGACACTGCGCAAGTCATATTACTTTCCGTCAATGTACCAGAGGATTGTATCATATATTCAATCATGTAGCAATTGTCAGCAATTCAAAGGAAAAGTCGACAAGGACAGACCATACCATGAGCGGATTCCTGCGAGATATTGTCCATTTGAGACAATCTCACTTGATTTCAAAACAATGGTTCCGTCCAGATCAGGTTACCGTCACTTGATGGTAGTAAGTTGTGCAGCAACTCGTTTTATTGTCTGTGTGCCCCTAAAGAATTTAGAGGCAGCGACAATAGCGGAAGTTCTCATTCAGCGTGTTCTGTGTGATTTTGGTATTCCCGAAGTCATTATCTGTGATGCAGCGACATCATTGACGGCAAGATCATTACTCTGTTGTGTGAAACTCTTAACATCTCTCAGAAAATCATTTCAGTCCGGAATCACGGCTCTCTTCATGTCGAGCGTCAAATTCAGTCCGTCGCCAATTTGATCAAGGTGAATCTCAGCCAATATGGACAAGATTGGGTTCGCTATTACAGTGTTGCTCAGTATTCGTTCAATTCATTCTGCTCTAGTTACCTCGGTGGTCATTGCCTATTCTACCTTGTCTTCTTGCGTGAGCCCACTGACATTACCGGACTAAATTTCAAACCAGTCTTGGGATTGTCACACTCGCAATCTGAGTATGTTGAACATCTGAAAGACAAATTTCAGAATGTCTCTAAGCTAATGTTACAGCTGCAAGAGCATCAACAACAAACTCGGAATCAGAAGGTTGCTCAAAAGCTTCATAAGTGTCAGGTTTATGAACAAGGTCAACTGGTTTATCTGCATAAACCATCCAGCTCCTCCTCCCAAAGAAATTCACTGCGTCTTGGGTAGGTCCTTTTGTCATTCATCAGGTTCTTGATCGCACCCACTACATCTTGTCAGACTTAGATGGTAGAATTTTGAAGGATGTTTTTAACTTCAACCGGTTAAAACCAGCATTCTTAAAAGCTACGAATCATGAGAACATCAGCAATTTGCAGAAATTGCGACAGGCTTTGAGGTCCAGTGAAAACACTGAAGTCAAGTCGACAAACTGTACTACTGAGTACAAGTTCATTGATGAGCTTGGTCAACAGCTCCCCTCCGCTCCGGATTGTGAAATGATATTCTATGCTAAGGCAAATCCTTTGGATTTGGAGTCTTATGCGGAATGTTTGGAACACAACAATGGTTTTGCTGCACCGTGCAAACTCTCTGATCAGCAACAACAAACATTGTTAAAGGTCTTAGAAAATGCCCCATCTTCTGAGGCTGTGTATACTGTTGAAAGGGCTAGGTTCAAAGTAGCCAACATACAGCTCTAATTGTCTGTCCCGTTGCGTGATAAGCCATACAGGTTTTGGTGGGATCCGCAGTGTGATATCAACTGCCCACAAGTAGTTGAAACCATCCTGGATCCAGACAATCGAGTCAGATGTCCTGGATCGCCTCAAAACTTGATCAAGCACTTGTATTCTTTGTAAGTGATACAATGTGAAACCACGCATGTGTATAATCTCAAGGTATTCATATCGGTGAGAAAACATTTTGTTAGTTTTCATGTAGACTTTTTGAAGTCATTAGTGAGGTATAAATTTGCCTTTTGTGGTTATATGGTTGTTCTTCTTCCACAATTGTGTGCGAGCAGTGCTCATTATTCAGAGTTCAGTACTAAAAAGTAGTTTTATTTGTGAACAATGGAGTCATAACTTTTCAAGTCAATGCCTTGATACTTGTGCGTATACAAAGCTTTGCTCGATCATAGATGAGAATCGAAAGTACACACAGGTGTGCTCCAACTACTGAATAAAAATATCATCATTACTGTATTAAAAATAGATGGCCAATTTTTAATGGTAATTTGAGTACGTAGCATCATATCGCCTCACTATAATGCGTGTTTGTGGATTTATGAGTATATGTGTGTAACATTTTTGGATTAAAGTGTTTTAGTAATTTTTTTCATCGCATCATTTGGGCTACGTGCCAAATATTCTGTCTAAAAATGCACTCAATGCTGTGTCCAGGATTCAGTTCCAGGAAAGTCATGTGATGTCAATATTGACATTCCTTAAAGTACATTGTGTACATTAGCCATAGCCACCATACATCTGTACAGTCACTATGGTTACGCTGATGCATAAACATTACAATATGATAGTGCATTCTTTGATTATTATTGTTGTTGTTCTCATGCAGAACTATGTTTAAAATTTAACTTTGTGCAATTATTGGTAAATTTGTACAAACTTTTGAGAAGTTTTTAGTAGATATTTCTCATCTTTTGGCAATGACTGTTGTCAATTTTTTTTTTGGAACAAGGCCAATCCTTTTAGGATTATAGTAGTGATATTAAGCCCTGCATAACTAACCATTTCATTTCAGGCTAGCTGTGCTCACTTTCTTGTGCTTTTATGTCTACTATCTTCATGTATTCGGATGACCAGTTTAATTATGTTCCACTGTGGAACTGCACTCTCTGACTTTGTTAAACTTAGCTGAGATTAGTTCAGCCTCTTCAATTTTATTACGTAACCTACTAGCAAGGTATCCCTGTTTCCGATTGTCTGTATAAACGCTTTGGAAGTTTAAATGCCCCAGTTGTCGGAATGTATAAACACTTCCAAAGATTTTAAAACAACTTGTTCTTGCTTTAAGTCTAAACTATTATTATCTTAATCAAGTTCGTAATTTGAACAAGGGGGATGTTATATATAGTTTAGACCCTTCCATGAGGAGCCTCAGCGTTAGGACCCTCCGTCATGTGACCACGTGGAAGGAGGCTGATCTCCAGGTATAAACTGGGTCAAGCGATCAGAAGTGCGCGGACCTCCGTCTCTATAGGTCACGTCTATTGCTGGTCATCCGACTCTTGCCCTGATGTGGCTTCTTGTCTAGGACATTATAGTGAATAAACTTATAACATGATAAGAGGATATTCTTAGTCCATTCGAATTCTGTTGACGATCCCAACATGACAATAGCCTGACAGTTGTTATTCATTAGCATGTAAGCAATGGATATTCTGTGACTGATTCTAGCAGATTGCACTAGCTACCCGGCAGTGACTAGTCTTTAACTTCCTGAGTACCAGATATTCTGTCACTGATTCCAGGCGATTGCATAATTGATGCTGTTCCAGTAACAGGGTCAACAGCTTGCCCACTGATCTTCCGTGTAAATTGCTAGCAGGCAATCGCCTTGGAAACGGCAAAAACTTAAAAGATCAAGGAGATGACAACGGCGAAAATAGTATAGACCACGCTTCACCTCTGTAGTGAGTAAATGGGAAAACCAACCTCTGCTGTTCATATTGTGCATGTCTATTGTCAGACCAACTAGCCCAGTCAACAGCCATATTATTGTGGATGTTATTTGAGAGCCTCCACAAAATTTCATAAACAGCCACAGAGAAGATATTATCGTATTTATGCGCTTATAAGCTCACTGCGCTTATATTCGAGGTGCGCTTATAGCCACAATTTCATATTTATAGGCTAAATAACGCGCGCAATGAACATATTAACACACCGAACACACCAGAGCGGGGGCATACATTCGCAATTTGCCCCAATTGCGTTATATATTTCTAGTTGAATATTTGATCTGATATGTTGGGATGATCGTGGGCGGGAATGGGTGTCTACATGTTGTTAGGCTGATAATGATATATTATGATTTAAAGTTTTTGTCAGCATGTTTTTAAAAATGGGGTAGGGTTTTTCATCATCTATCATCTTTCATCTGGAATAACCTTTCATGATATTGGTGGGGGTGTGCAAGGGATAGTAGTCCTAGGGCTGATAGTCCGTGTAACAATAGCCCGCATTGCTAAATGTTTTGGTTAGGGTTAGCGGTACATTGTCATTGGCTGAAATTTGAGATGAATGGGATGTACCTGTGGAATTGTGCGTGATTACGCTATTTTGAAAGGAGTATTTATCCTCGCCTTGTGATTGGAGAGAAATGTTGAAAAATATAATACAAGGACAATGAGGGACTGGCGTGAGTAATCTGCCACGTGGCGCTGCAATTGATCATATCAAAACTTTCCATTTCCAATGCATTATCACATTATTTCTGAGCCCAGAAATAATTGCTTATTTTCGACTGATTTCGGCGACGTTTGCATGTTCCTGCTTTAAATCTACTGAGCTATCAATTTTGTAAGATAATTTTGCGGAAAATATGCGCGATGCCAGTTATTGGGCACGTTTTGTGTTGTTGAAATCTTGTGCAAAAATGTATGCAATGGTTTCGCGCGATTGACCTCATGCGACGTCAACAGACCAGAAAATGATGTCATGACGTCAGAAGGTATGATTGATTGTGGCGCTGCCGTTGGCATTTATCGTTATCACCAGTTCCTTATTGAAGCAAGGAATGCACAGTATAGAATATGATGTACAAAGTAACTAGGTAGCAGTTTGTATTCATTTTTGAGAGAATAAAAGGTACACATTTATGATGAAAGGATGTGGTGTTGTGATTTTCTGAAGAACAGGTGGCAATTGTACTGGAAGGTCTGGGTCTGTTCAAGGTAAGCTTGGTCGTTGGTGCTGAGCACTTGTTGTGTTGAAGATCAGGATGAATGTGGTTATGGCAGGGAAAATGGACTGTGAGACGATTGACTTTATTGTGGAGGGGTATTAGTCCAATTTGGAGTAGTATGGTGAGAGTTGGGGTTTGGTCGGTGTATGATTACAAATATGACAGGGCACTATAGATTATTTTATGATCAGACCAATAATTGTCTAATACACCAACAAAGTCAATGTTGTTTGATGGGATGTCATTGCTGAAGACTAGATCTAGTTTGGAATTGTAATCAGTGGTGTTGTTGGTCATGTATTGTCGTAGATTGTATGCTTGGAACATGTATGTTTCTAACTTAGCATTGTAGTTTTCAGTTCCACTAATGGATTTCATATTGAAATCTCCTATTACAATGTATTCTTCATTTGGTTCATAGGATAATAGACATTCTTGTAATTTATAGACAAGATTTTGGAAAGTGCAATTTGGTGATGCATATATTGCGATGACATGAAGTACTGTATGGTGACGAGGGGGCTGTATGCAGAGTGATATGGATTCAAAGTCAAAAGTGCTGATGGATTCTTTTTCCAATATTTTGATATCATTTTTGACATACATAATCAAGCCATGTGGGGGTCTTTGCATACAATTGGCTATTTTTTGGTCATTGCGTATTAGCTGGAAGTTAGGGATAGAATAATGAGTGTCAGGATCAGAGGGTTTGAGCTTTGATTCTGCGAGTGCAACAATAGATGCAGCATTGATGTTTGGGTCTAGTCTTAGATCATCGAAATTTGCATGGACTGATCTTGTATTGTGGTAGACATACTCTCAACTCGGCTCTATAAGACCAGGCCAGACACCTCTTGCCCGCCCATTACATATCAATATTCATTGGGATATTGTATGAAGAAGAACCAATGACAGGTCAGAGACAGCATAGGCCTGTAATGAGCAGTCATGACTGTGAGTCGCCATTGGTGTGTCATCAGGCCTAGCTCTTTGTTGTGTTTGTTAAGTTTCGTGTTAATTGCACCTACCTGTATGTGGTTAGGTCATACTGTTGACTATGAATTTTGATTTTGCTGCAATACAATAAATCCTCACTGGGTCTTTTTATTCCCCCTTATTAATGGTAGTCATAATGCATGAATTAGGAGATAGACATAGTACAACATGGATGCAAATGACGAGGAAGTCGGTATTGCTGCACCTTTGCCGAAAAGGCGCAGGAGTTACAGTATCAAGGAGAAAATTGCGTATCTTCGTAATTTCTACACTGCATTAGATAATGGTACAGTAGCCGACCGACGGGAATTTGCGGAACACTACAGGATCCCTGAAGAGACATTCCGTAAATGGAATTTAGAGGAATTGGAACTTGCTCAGCGACCAAACAACGGCAATGCACGGAAGAAAAGAGCAAGGAATATCGGAACCTGGACAGAAGTTGAGGAACAAGTCCATGAATGGGTTTTGGACCAGAGGGAGAAACGCCTCCCTGTTGCTGTGCAGGACATTCAGGAGAAAGCGTTGGATTTGTATGTAGCCTGGTGGGGCGATCTGACCGAAGAGAGACAAAATGAAATTGTCCATTCAAAGCCTATTCTTCATGATTTCCGAGCCTCATCTGGATGGGTTAATGACTTCATGAAGAGAAAGAACATTTCATTCGAAAGGCTAATAAGAACACCACAACTCTTTCCGCTGATGCTGCGGCTCGAGTCGAAATGTTTCGGAATGAAGCCACAGACACCATTGAAAGGATGGGTATTGAATTTCGTTTCGTGTTCAATATGGATGAAACATTCTTTCTTTTTGACTGTCGCCCTCTTTATACATGTAACACCAAAGGTGCCCGGTCTGTTGATGTCAGGACGTCCAGGTCAAACACAAAGTTAGGCTGCACGGTTTCACTTTGCATCTCTGCCAGTGGGGGCAAGATGCCAGCTCATGTGACATTCCCTCGCCGAGGATTCATTCGGAAGATTGCTGAACTGGAGAACCAGAACATCCCTGCAAATGTTAAAGTTTCATCCTCCCAAACTGGATGGGTGAAAGAAGAGACGATTGGACACTGGTTAGATGAGGTATTTCAGCCTCATATTGATGCTGAACACTGCGATCTTTTTTTGCTTCTGGTCGACAGATATCGGGTGCACAGAACCGAATACTTTGGATTGCGCACCACTGAGATGGGAGGTATCATTGACTTAATCCCAGCTGGCTGCACGTCACTCGTACAACCACTTGACGTTGCAGTCATGAAATCCTTCAAGAGTAACGCCAAAACGCAATGGAAGATGTGGAAAATAGAACACACAGATGACGATGGTGCGTGTCTACCAGTGCAAACACTGGATGTGGTGAACATTGTTAGCTATGCCTGGGAAGCCGTGGAACCCTGCGTAATTCTAAGCGGATTTGAAGCGTCATTCCGACCACGGGATATTGAGAACGGGCCTGCAGCACCAATGGGCGATGATAACGACGAGGAGGCGGAGGAAGAGGATGGACTTGACTTTGTAGACGTTGAAAACGAACTTGTGCAGGAGTAATTGCAACAGACCAACGTACATTACTACATGTATGAATTTTGAATAGAATAAAGCATATCATAAAGTTATACCAAGTCATTGTTATCTGTTAGCTCAATTTTTAACGAAACAAACCTTTCTGAAAAGAATACCATCAAACATTCATTTTGCAACACCCTGTCTAAACAAGTCAAACCCTGAGGTCAGCACATCCCAGGACACAGAAAGGTGATCATGTAGCGATGAATGGTCACAATCCACTCATTGAGCTTCTTAATGCATGTTGATTTCATGAAAGCCAAACCATGAAGTCGGTGACAGGCCTACTTGCCAATCATAACATTACCCATGCAAAAGCACAACGCCAGTTCTCTCAACCGATAAGGTCTGACAAGGATTTCTATAGGCCTAATACCCCTGGCTGCGAATGAATAACCATGAAACTTGGTAGTGGGTGGTATTTACCGGCCTGGTCTTATAGAGCCGAGTTGAGAGTATTTGACTTGATTGTTAGGTTGATAGGACAGGGCAATTTGTATTATTTGATGATGGGACCAGCTTTGGGGAATGACAGAGCATGAGTTAATGTTTTGAGAATTTGATTGATCAGTGAAGACCATGTCTAACTCTGTATGTGGACATTCTTTTTTGGATAATGGTGGTTGTGTTTTAGTAGTTTGTTCTATGATGAATTGTTTGAAATTAAATGTCTGTGACATGAAAGTTTCTATGTCTTCTGTGTATTTGTTGTGCATTATCATCTTTAGGCATTTGTCATCTTTGTCTGGGTTGTGAACAAGAATGGGGTTGTCAATGTTACTGAAATTACCAATGAGGAAGAAGTTGGCCATTTATCTGTATGGCAAAAGGTATGTATGTAATTCGTTGGTGAGTGTTGGCCATGAGCAATTTTGGTAAACATTAATGATAAGGACATGAAATGTTTGTGAACAGTGTGGCGGGCAGAACGACACCATCATTATCTCAAAGTGGTCAGTTCGATCAGATCGTTTTTCGAAAATAGTGAAATCATCTTTTATGTATAACATAAGTCCATGTGGGGGTCTTATGTGGTTGTCTGTTGTTGGCTGATCATTTCGCAGCAATTGAAAATTGGGTAAACTGTATGCGTTGGAAGGATCTTTTTTTGTTAGCTGAGAATTTGCAAGTGTATGAGAGAGGCTGCTGTGATGATTTCATTATATTTCAACTTATCAAAATGCTGAAGGACTGATTGTGCATTGTTAAAGGCAATGGTGAACTGTTTGCCATGGTACACTGGTGTGTAAGACAATTGTAGCTTCTGTGTCTGTTTCATTAATCTCATGTACTTTGTTACTTTTGATGACTGTGAAATGTCTTTTTCATTCAGATCAATAATGTATAAATCATTCATGGAGCGGACACGACTCAATGCTACATAATGTGCATGTTGTTTAAGACCTGGCGGTGTACTTTTAATGGTCATATATCAAGGTTTTTTGCCATTTTCTGCTGTAAGACGATTTCAAAAGTGTACCTAACACTTTATACAATACAGAAAACCAAATGCAATTAGCTCCATCCATTTTGAAGATATAGCCAATTATGTGTTTGACAACTTGATTACCTGATCAGGCTAGCAACTGGCTTGTTAGAGCCAGGCGGCGGGTTCAGCAAAAGTTGTGATGTAGATCAGGTCATCTGTACATGTCATGCAATCATAAAAGCAGGAGGGCCTTAATTAGTTATGCACACCTGGAAGTAATGTGTTTCATTCACTATGGTGTATTGTGTGGCTCCGAATTGTGTCAAGGCTAGCACAAAGAACAATCGAATGACGGATGGGACCCATTTTCATGAATTTCCAAAGCCAGTTGAACGAGAGAGGAGGAAGCTGTGGATTCGGAAGTGCAAACGTTTGGAGTGTTGGAAGCCTGGGCCTTCGGCCAAACTTTGCAGTGTGATCACTTTATCGATACGGATTATCACATGAAGCCGGATATCTGCATCCAACTGAATATTAAATGCCACTTGTTAAAAACAGCTGTTCCATCTGTATTCGATTTGACCAACCCCACTTACATCGACAGCCTCCAAAGGAACGTTCGTTAGCCAAAAAACGTAAACATCAAGAAGTGAGTTGAACACTATTTCATGATTTATACACTGCTGATGCACACAACACTCATACTACCCAAATGGCACATGTCATCCACTGTACAGTGGCTACACAACCATGTCAATTGCATTTAATGCCCGAGGCTGCTGAGGTCGGTTGTTATACATAATGTGTAGGCCCTATTGGGGCCTGTGATACCGCATAGTGTCTTCTTGTGTTCCAGCCATAGCAAGGTGACAGCGAGGTGACAGCGACACAGGTCAGTGTCAGTGACAGCCACTGTCAATGACAGATTATTGTCATCTGACATCTAGGCCTATCTAACGTTGCACGGCATAATATCGTCACGTCAAGATGATTGTGCATAATACCGTCACTTTTCAATAGTAGTTCAGCGTCATGACATAACTGGCGATACAACACAGACGAGGCGAAACAATATTGTGCAACATTAGTCTGTTCAAAAATCATACATGTTATACATCTGCAACCATCTATCAATGTCTTCCTCGCTGGAGTCCTATCACAACATATGCTGCCACTTTGCTCCCAAGTCTCTACATTTCGGATATGAAGGAATGAAAGCAAGGCAAGTTCTTTTTCATCTATTCTTTGAAACAGAGTGGAACTCAGTGCTAGGTATCACAATCAAGACCCTGACGAGTCTTGTTTTAAATTCTAATCTAAAATTAAAGAAGTAAAAACTGCAGTTAAAAGAGGGACTATTGGCCGGATCTATGGGATTGAACTTAATAATGCATTGCAATAGCTGACAACCTACATGTATTTTAACTATGGTTTTGCGATTTGTTCCAGGCTCTTCCTAGCTGCATTGCACTTCAACGAGAATTCCAAACGTGCCCAAGCAGCGAACAAAGATGGGACTAAGCGATGGTCAGTCTCCTATCCGAAGGCAAAGAAGGGTGAACCTGTGGCAAGGGAAGTGAAAGTACCAGTGACTTATGGTAGGAACCTTTTCAAATGAAATGGCCAGGGCCATTGTGCTCACCTCATGTGGAGGAAAGATGGATAAAGAGCATGGTATTGTGTCATGTAGTGTTAGGTTTGATGTAGGTCCAAACAATTACAATTTCCCCAAAATGGCCAATTTACAGTACATTCGACCTCTGTGACCTTGAAAAGTAGGTCAAATCAAAGACGACCCGGGTGACACATTGAATGGTTGTTAGAATTAGATGTACCTATGATATAAAATTAGTGCCAATCGGGCAAGTCATTACTAGGAATAAAGGCATTTTGAAGAATTTAGGATTTGGCCCCCTCCCTGGAGGCCAAACGGCAAATCAGATCGCACCAAACTTCGGTACCTGAGATAACCTGACCAAGGGGTACATGTGTACTTAATTTGTGATCAATAGTCATTGCAGTTAAGAAACGTGCCATAGTTACGGCCTGACGGCGAATTTACGCCATTTGACCTCTGTGACCTTGACAAGAAGGTCAAATTAAAAACCTGTGTGACATATACTGTATGGTGGTTAGATGTACCCATGATATCAAATTGGTGGCAATCGGGCAAGAAGTTAAGGAATAATCACATTTTTAAGGTTTTTTGGATTTTGCCCCCTGGTGGTCAAGTGGTGAATCATATTGGACCAAACTTCGGTCCCTGAGATCACCTGACTAAGGGGTAAATGTGTACCAAATTTGGTATCAATAGTCATTGCAGTTTAGAAACGTGCCATCGTTACATCCTAACGGCCAATTTACACCATTTGACCTCTGTGACCTTGAAAAGGAGGTCAAATAAAAAAAACGGCCAATTTACAACATTTGACCTCTGTGACCTTGAAAAGGAGGTCAAATCAAAAAACCCGGAGGATATATGATGCACCTTTGCTAGAAGTACCTACCATATTTTTTTCAAAATTTCCCGACTACTATTAAGGGAGATATTGCATATTTTCATTTTTAACGTTTGGCCCCCTGGTGGCCAAACCATGAAACGAATCGGACCGAAACTTGGTCTCCAAGGTGTCATTACATAAGGGTACATGTGTACTAAGTTTCAACTCAATAGCTCTAACAGTTATGAAACGTGCCCTGCTAACGGACGACGGACGACATTCACCACGGTATGGGATAAGCTCACCTCTGCTAAGAGGTGAGCTAAAAAGTACTTCTATATCATACATGTAGGTTGAGGATGCTCCTTGAAAATGGCCATATATAGAAAGGGTGACAACATCCGATTGCTTGGCAGAGTGCCAAAGTAGTGTTGTTGCAGTCGTCTTCCTAGCCGCTGATAAAGACTCTCGCCTAGCAGTGGTTGGCACGGTATATGAAACCAGGGGCGGGACATACCACTGCGGTGGGAGTGTACTCTATTAAGGAGAGCACTTGTCAGTCCCATGGGTGTCCTTAGGGACCATCTCAAAATTTACTGATGCAAAAAAAGAGGAACAGTGTTTGTCTGGGGGGAGTTTTCTAGGTGCTCAGTGTGCACAGAGAGACTAACACTGTTCTTCTATTTTGGCATCAGTCAAATTTGAGATG
This sequence comes from Lineus longissimus, assembly GCF_910592395.1. NCBI lineage: Eukaryota > Metazoa > Nemertea > Pilidiophora > Heteronemertea > Lineidae > Lineus > Lineus longissimus. The sequence goes on along the minus strand of NC_088309.1, from coordinate 13,983,593 downwards.
GTCCCTTTAGAGAGGTTCCACTTGACTGTGAACACCATTTCCATTTCCAGAGGTATTTCATGGAGATGATCTTGTGTCACCAAAAACAAACAGGACATCCTATAAATACAAAATATTTATTGTTAAAAAAAAATCAAAATATTCGTTCCTTTTCAGAATACATCCAACTTCTACTGAATGAGGTATTGAGACTTCGAGAGAAAATGCCCTCGTACAGCACTGCATTGGCCAATAGAGAAGATCGCATCAAGTCTACACCCAAGCCAGTCTGTACGAAATACACGAAACGTCAAACCAAACTTGAGGTCGTGGATAGCCGGAAGACTCGATTTAATCGGACGCTCAACTCTTTGGATAACGAAAGCCAGTGTACTCCTCTGAGGGCCAGGTAGAGCGAATCTTGTCACGAGCACAGACTGGAAGAGGAAGTCTTTGCTTTTTGCCCAAACGTTGCCAGCACCAGCGCACAAATCTGCGGTATGCAAGGTATCTCCATAACCTGAAAAGACAGTTTGAGAGAAAATTTGAGTTCAGATGAAACATAATGCATACAATGTAGTATGGTCATGAATCCTTTGTGCTGAAGGCAGTTGTTTCTGTTTTGTAAATAAATAGGAAGTGTACATGTACAAGTTTCTGTTATTTTACTTATTTCAACTTACTTGTGCATTGGCTGATCATTTCCTATTGGCCCTTGATCTTGGATAAATTCATACATGGCACTTTCCAGGACATATCGGTCAAGGCAGTTGCTTGCGAATCCGGGATGCAGAGTTATGCAGGCAACTCCATCTGGCTCATAACTTTCCTTCTTGGCCAGAACTGGGGAATAGTCACTGCAGCACATCGACTCTGTTCCAGTGATTTGAGCTGTGCAGTTTCCACAGTCACACCTGAAGTGATAAACGTTTACATATTTACAAAAAATGATGATTAACACTAGACCAGTTGCCAGTTGCCCTCCTTGGCTTCCCTCAGTCTCAGTGATGATGAGGCCGAGTCCATGACATGGCAGATGGCAAATGTCCTTCAGAGACTGTTCAAATACATACAACCATTGAACCAATACAAAGCCATCCAAGAAGTGCCAGAGCATCAGATAAAGTCCAATTGTGTATAGTAGTAGTGGATGCATGTCATGATGTAGTGCTGTGTGCATAGAGAACAGAGTGAGAATGTAAACAAAACTTGCCATTTTCTGTTGCCTGCACGTTCAGGGCGTTCATCCTCCACTTCCTCATCACTTTCGTCCGAATGATCACTCTCATTATGATCTAGTGATATTAATGGCTCGAACATGTATGGCTCAACGTTTAAATATCCTTCTGTATCGACCAAAACATCCTCAAATTCACTGCTCTCACTCTCTGAACTGTATGCGGAAGCCATCTTGCTTTGTTCTGACTGACCTGACCTACGTCATCAAAAAATCCCTAGCGGCCACATGTGGAACTAATCTAAAGTTGTGTGTGGTGGGAAATTCAAATAGTTTAAAATTGAAAATTGAAATAACTAAATAATGACTTTATTATTAGAATTTTTTTAATGTCTGGGATCTTGTTTTTTTAACCCTCAACATATTTCATGAGTATCAAGCATGTTTTCAAACCTTGATATATGACCTTTAAGCATAGGGTTCATGTTGATGACTAGTTGTTTGAATGTTCCGCCTTGTGATGAGTGAACAGTTCTTGCATTGCTTTGTTTTAAGGGAAATTGTGTTCTCAAGACTGTATGATGTTTTCCCCATGGAAATTGGCGTTTTACAGCAAATATAGGTGTCCAAGATGGTTGGATTTCTGTTGATTATAGTGCTCGATTAGATGTCCGTCGCTTTTGTCAAATGTTTGTTTCTTCGAATTGTACCCAAATTATGGATGGATTTTGTAGGTTATCATAATATTGCATTAGCTTGACAATACAAGACGTACCATTGACTAGACCATCATCTATATCTGTGTTTATTGTAGTGGAGTATGTGAGAGAGATGGCAATATTTAGAGTTCACTGGAGATTTGCGGAATCATTGTACATGTCGACTGTTTGTAGACTGTTTGATATGATTTGCTTCTGTTTTTCAGGGCAATCAGTTATAATGACATCATGTGCGTGTATGATGGCTTTTGTAGTGGTTGCTTCTTGGAACATTTTGTTGTTATGTTCATTTACTAATTTATTGGTCAAGAAAATATGGGGTACATTGTTTGGGTAATTTGGATCATTCACTGAAATTGAACGAGTTTTTAGAACTGACATATCATCATTTGTTTGTTGTCCTGTTCGTAGTCTATTAAGGATGCTGGCAAATTGATCATGTCCTTGCTGTCTCATCATTTCATCAAGTTCATATACAGTAAAGTTGTCTCGCCACAAATGATTTTGCAAGAATGCATTTGGTGCATTTGGATTTTCAAATACATAATTGTCGAAACATGGTTGGAGCTGATACATATCTCCTATGGTGATCACATGAACCCCTCCAAATGGTTTTTGAACACCTAATATTTCTTGTAATCTCTGGTGGATGAAGAGAAACATATCACAGCCAACCATAGAGATTTCGTCAATGATGAGAACTTTCAAATGTCGGTAGTTTGTGCGAAGTGTATTACGTTTCTCAGTTGTGAGGGGTTTGTATTCCGTTCGGTAATTCTTTTTGTATTGGACAGCAAATGCAGAGTGTACTGTTGAACCTTGGACAATGTATGCTGCAAATCCACTGGGTGCTACAATTTGTATTCTGACATCTTCTGGATTTTGTCCTTCTTCAGAACATAAATGTCTCAGTAGAAATTGATACAAGGCTTCTACTACTTGAGATTTTCCTACTCCAGCTCCTCCTGTAATGAACATGTTGAGTTGTTCATGATTTGTTTTCATTGTTTGTATGACATGTGTGAATATCTCTAGCTGTTTGTGATTTAGAGTTCTTAGCAAGTGTTTGTATTGTTCATTGGGCAATCTTTTGTTAATGAGTTCAACTTGTTGATCTGTAGGCCTTACAGTTATCCCTAGGTCTTGAGCAATGTCATATTTCTTTTGAGAGTCAGAATGATCAAGATAAAAAAATAAACATTCAGTACTTTGAATAGTATTATCAACTTCATCCTGTTCAATGAGAGTTCCATTTTCAGCTTCGGCAGTAGCTTCTTGCAGTTCTTCATTGAATTGTTCGTATTGTCTTCTTTATACTTCGATATTTGTAACTGTTTTTAGATACTTGTAGTGTTGCTCATGGGTTTTGAATTGTCCGAGAAGGTTATTTTCAGATCTTATCCATGGGTGAAAAAGTAAAATTCGTTCTCTGTAGTATGCTTCAGAATCATGGTCTTTGTTGAAATTGACATATCTGATAACTTTTGGATTTGCTCTCTTTGTGATTTTAATTTCACTCTTTGTGATATAGAATGGTTGTACTGTGAAATCGTGGTCATCATCATTATTATCTTGATCATTCATTGGACTTGGATCATGGTCAGTGTCAGATGATGGGTCATCTTCTAAATTGTCTTGAAATGGTTGTGGAATGTTTTCTGATTTTGGGTATTTAATGGTAAAGCAGGAAACATAATCAGCCAGGCAGTATTGTTTGAGGCAAACTGGTCTGAAGGCATAGTAAGATATCATACTTTGTGTTTGTATATTTGTTGATGAGGGTGGGAGTTTTTCCAATCTTGTCTGGTCTTTCAATATGAAAGGGCGTTCTTCAGGTGTATTTGTGTTTATGAAAACAACATCTCTTGAACAGCGTGTTAGTGGTGTTTGTAGAACAAGATAAGCTGCTTCTTGTGCTCCTGTTTCAACAGCATTCAGGAATTTATTTCCCATGTGACGCACTGCTTGTTGCAATTCCATTTTGTCAGTTTTTGCTTCTTTAGCTGCAGTATCAAGAAGATTAGACATCCCTTTTTGAGACTTACAGCTACAGCATATCCATCAAGAATAAATTGAATGTCATGGTTAGCTTGCCAAGCGCTTAGTAAATGTTTCATGTATGGGTTGATGCGAATTTCAGACGGTTCTCTTTTAAGGAATATTTTTGGGGATTTCAATGACGACTGAATATTCTTGATATATTCATCTTCCGACATGTCTAGTTCTTGAAGAAAGTCATCAAATGTCCAAACAATGTCTTTGCAATCTCCCATTGCATTTAAAGTTTTTTGTATTTTTGTGAAATTTTCCTTGTATGTTTTCAACAGTTGTTCATTGGTATCTGGATCTAGTGGTTCCAAAACTCTTGTTTTTTTCATTGGTGGCATTGGGAAACCAAATCTGCATATTGGGCATTTACCTTTTCTGCATGTCCTTGAATGTTTGTGATATTGCAGGGCGAGGAATGGCATATCAGATTCCTTAACATTTGCAGACACACTGGAATGTGGTGTGTGCGCTTGTAGCTGCCTGCCAAAACAGCTCCCAACAAAATCACTGTTTTTCGAATCATATAGTGTTGGATTTCCTTTTCATCAGTTTCAATCTTCTTATGAATGCCCATGGAGCACTTTGAACACTTTTGCTATCGAGTGGGACTTCATTGGAATTATACACGGATGGCCAAAACTTTTTCAACTCTCCTGTGGGCCCTGGTGCCATTGCTGTGTACATGTATGTACACACATTTGTATAGCAGTGCTAATGCATATGGATTGTACACACCAGTTTCAGACATGCATATAACCACCTACTCAAGGGATTATCTGTGGAGTATGTCCAACAGGAATCACATTTCCGATCAATCCTGGATAACAACATTGGACTTTGCAACAAAGAGAGTTATTCTTCCAAGACCAACGAAACGAACCCATAGGGGAAAGAGAGCTGGTGTTCGAATGAAAGCCGGGAGGATTAAGAGAAACCGATCAAAATCAGGACTCACTGTTGGCATTTTGAATGCCCAATCCATCAGAAATAAAGTGGACTAGATTCATGACATTATCATTGAATTTGACATTGACATTTTTACTTTTACTGAGACCTGGGTAACTTCCAAGGCCAAAGATGAGTATTTCCTCAAAGCCCTGGCCATATCAGGGTATAAACTCTTCAGTGTTCCCCGCAGAGGAAACAAAGGCTGGGGTGGAGTCGCTGTACTCTACAAGTCCAACATGGTTGTGTCATCTTCCTCTTCGACCCAGAGTGCCACTAGTTTTGAAACCTGTGAAATAGTGTTTTCCCTAGGAGCCAAGTGTCTCAGAGTAGTTGTCGTGTACCGACCACCGCCATCAACGAAGAACAAACTATCAATTCCGTTATTCTTCGAGGAGTTTACTCCTACTCTCCAGAGCTTTGCCACGAGTCATGGTGATCTTCTCATAACTGGGGATATCAACTTTCATCTCGATGTCCCAAGTGAGTCGGCGCCTCGACGCTTTCTTGAACTCCTCGATTCATTTGACTTGGTGCAACACATCGATTTTCCAACTCATCGTTCACTTCACACCTTGGATGTAGCGATAACTCGCAGTGACAGTGACATCATTTCTAGTCTGGTGCAAGGGGACATGATTTCAGATCACAACTTAGTCGTAGTCAATGTGTCCCATCCAAAGCCATCCCCAAAGCGTGTCACTGTGATGACGCGAAAACTTCGGGACATTGATCTGAATTCACTGACAAAGGACATTTCCGAAATGGAGTGGCCCGCAGCTGACTCCGACCTGGACTCTCTGTGCTCAGCGTTCCACACTGGACTAAGGGATCTCCTTGACCAACACGCTCCGGAAAAAGCCAAGACTGTCACTGTCCGGCCATCGCAACCATGGTTCTCGCCTGAGGTTCATGGAGCCAAGACCAAGAAAAGGAAGGCTGAAAAACTATGGAGAAAAAGTGGGCTTACTGTACACAAGGAAATATACCAGCAGGCACGTAACACCTTCAACATGTTGATCGACTCCACTAAATCCGCTTACTTCAACAGGCGGATTGAAGAGGCGGACGGTAACCTGAGAGAGAGGCAAAAACTCTTTCAGAACATTCTCCACACTAGTCGTGAAGTAAAACTTCCACAGCACTCGGACCAAAGGGAACTGGCTGACAAGTTTGCCAACTTCTTTCATGACAAAGTGAAGAAAATCCGCTCGGGGTTACCTACCGTCGACAAGGATGTTGTGGATAATGCAGTACTCGCCACCAAGAACCATTTGTTTACCGTTTTTGAGCCTGTCACCTGTGATGAACTCTCCAGTGTTATGAAGAAATCGCCCACGAAATCATGCCCGTTGGATCCACTTCCTACCTGGATGATTAAAGCAACGCTCCCCGAGGTTGTAGAGGTGATAAGGGACATTGTCAATTCTTCGATGAAAAGTGGTGACGTGCCCGAGCAGATGAAAATTGCTCTAGTGTCACCCCTACTAAAAAAGCCGTCACTCGATCCTGAAATCTTACAAAACTATCGACCAGTTAGCAACTTATCCTTTTTGTCGAAGGTACTTGAACGTGTTATTGCAGCCCGGTTGAATACGTACATGGACACTCACAACCTTCACGATGCCTTCCAATCAGCCTACAAGGCTAAGCATAGTACTGAATCGGCATTACTGAGGGTCCAGAACGATATTCGCAACATGGTTGATAAACATGGTGCAGCTGTATTAGTGTTACTAGATCTCAGTGCCGCGTTCGACACGGTCGACCACGAAGTTCTCCTCTCGCGTCTACAAAATCTCCTTGGTATCGACGGTATCCCGCTAAAGTGGTTTCGTTCATATCTGGCGGGGAGGACGCAACATGTGTGTATCAGCGGAAAGAGATCAGCGCCTCAAACACTCAATTATGGCGTACCACAGGGGTCAGTATTAGGCCCCATCCTTTTCCTGGTCTACATCCTGCCACTTGGTCCCCTTATCGATGGTTTTGGCACCCCTAGGCACGGATACGCGGATGACAATCAGTTGTATGTAGCACTTCCTGTCACTCAGGCCGCTTCAAGGATCATCGACCTCGAGATCTGTCTCGTTGATATTCATGACTGGCTTACTGTTAACAAGCTCAAAGGAAATCCTTCTAAAACAGAGATCGAACTCTTTGGCTCACAGAGAGTAATCGATTCACTGAACGTTAAATCACTTGTAGTCGCTGGCGTCCAGGTCACTCCGTCCAGTGGCCCTGTGCGGAACCTCGGAGTGTATTTTGATCAAACTCTTTCTATGGCATCACACATAAACTACATCGTCAAATCTGCAACTTACCACTTGCGCAATATTGGTCGCGCTCGCAAGCTCCTTACAACTGCAGCAACGAAAGAGCTAGTGCACTCACTGGTGATGTCTCGTTTGGACTACAGAAATAGTCTGTTAGCTGGGGTTAATGAGCAACTCCTGCACAAATTACAACTAGTGCAGAGCCGTGCAGCAAGAATAATTACAAGGACTCCACTACGTGAGCACATAACACCCGTATTGAGAACTCTCCACTGGCTTCCGATACCATATCGTATCGATTTCAAGGTTTTACTCATGGTGTTCAAAGCCAAAAACAACATGGCTCCATCATATATCTCGGACATCCTGCCATCGTATGTCCCAGGGCGATCCCTGAGATCGGATAACCAAGAGTTGTTGGTGACTCCCAGGTATCGCCTTGAGACATTTGGTGGCAGAAGCTTTACAGTTTATGCCAGCAAATTATGGAACTCGCTGGACACTAACACCCGCAACAGCTCCACCGTCAGCGAGTTCAAAAGAAGATTAAAAACCAAACTATTTGAACAGTGTTTTTGTTAAGCGCAGCTGAGCAATTTTTCTAATTGGATTTTGCGCTATATAAATGCTATTTGTATGTATGTATGTATGATTATGGAGTCAATGAATTGAACAACTTCTTCTTCGGAAGAGGATGCATACTTGGGAACATCTTTTATCCAAAGGGCCATATGCACATGAGGACTGCCTCTTTGTTGAAATTCAACTCGGTAGAAACTATCAGTGTTTACACCCAATGGATTATATGGTCCTTTCAAAACAATTTTCATGAATTGTTGAAATCGATGATCAAAATATCTGGCAGAAGTCACAGGATCTGTACTGAGTAGCCTGGTTCTAGTTTGCCAGTTGAATTGTTCAATTTCCTCATCAGAGTACTCAACCTTGTCAATCATAATGCTGAGTGTCTTTAAAAGTGGAGTCCATCTGGTATCAGCAGCTGATAAAGACATGAACAGTGTTGGTATGCCTAGTTGGCGAATCATTGCAAAGACTTCTTTCTTTTTATTTTCAAGATATGGAGGAGAATTTCGAATTGTCCTAAAAATGTAATAGCCCTCATCGAGGCGAACCACTTCATTTCGTACTTTATTGTCTAACATTTGTTTAGCTGTGTAAGTAACTCCTTTTGATTTGCAACGATGGATGGCTAGTTTTACTTTATCCGATATTTGTTTAATTTGGAGTCTTTTGAGTTTGAAGAAAATGTTTGGAATATTTTGGGCTACTCTGCGATCTACACTTCTCAATTCATATTTACAAATATCACTATAATGAACTGTTAGCTTATTGTCAGATCTGCCTTGTCCACAGAATATTGTAGGAAATGAGAGGTATTCAGCATTACTGTCATGGAAAAAATTCAAAGGTTTTTGTCCTTCACCAGGCGCAAATATGTATTCAATAGGTTCAGGAGTATCTACAGAATCAAGCATGGTGTCCATATTTCCAGATGTTCTTTCAGTTTCATTGACTTCATTAAAGTTACTATCATTATCGTCACTGGCATTGCTATAAAGATCACCAGCTGAATCATTGTTGCAGTTGTTAGGATCGTTATAGGTCTTGTATTTTGCATTGTTACTATCTGTAGCAATATTTCTTTGGGTTAGGGATTGTTGTGATGTGCTTGGTACAGGTGCAGTGTTGTTTTGCTCAACAAATTGAAACATGTCTCGAGACTGTTCTTTTTGAAGAGATTGTGTCCATATCATATTGTCAGTGATGTTGACATCCTTGTAAAACGGGCTATTATCTTTTAACCACTTCACAGCATTAAGTACTTTTGTGGGTCTGATGTTTTCAATGAATTCATTTGTTTTGTACTGTAGTCTTCTTTTTAGTTTTACTGGTACAGTGTCAATGTCGGATAAGTTCCTTGGTAGAGACATAATTGTCTTCGAGACATCAATGGGAACATTAACTACATTTCCTCGAACCATTTTTTGTCCACCAACAGGGAGTTCTCTCATTTGCATGAATGGGATGCGTAATGCCACAAGTCTTTCTTCCAACTGATGCAAGTTCAGATCCTCTGGTTTTTCTTTTATTTTGAACCCAGTGTTATTTTCTATAGATAACTTTGGGACTTTTCCTTTGCTTATTGATTGTTTGCATGTTCTACAGATCCATTCTTTGTTCTGAACTGATGTATATCCTGTGAGGCACTGCATGAACAGATCTTGTTGTTGAAGTGATGCATGTATGTTTTTCACATCTATGACTGAATCTTTAAACCACATTTGATGGCAACAAGAACAAACATAAATAGGTCCAGTCTTTATTTTTTGATGAAACTTATTAATGCAGTGATCAATGTTGGAACCATAGTTACTTTTTCTGTTTTAGGGCTTTTTCTTTAGATTAGATTTGTAATCATTATCAGTTCTTGATCTTTGCTTCTGTACTTTACTTAGTAGTTTTTGGTGATCTTTATAGTTGCTGTTCGTTGTCCGTTTCAACTTTTTTCTGTCTCTTTCAATTTGTTGAAATTCAGTATCAGACCTTAGATTCCTTTTTCTCGAGACATCTTTATTTTGTTCAATAGTGTGTACGTGTGGATTATTACGACTTTTCTGTTTGTTCATTTTTTCTTGAACTTGTCTTTGTGGCTTAGATCGAGCTTGTTGTTTATGAGTAAGTTATCTGGCTTTATATTTAAGATCAGTACGAAGGTTTCGTTTGTTTGATGGTTGTGTTTTCTTTTCTATAGTCTTGTAATGTAAATGTGATCGTACTTCTTGTTTCCTGTGCAGTTCTTTTGCATTATATTCTGGATTGGATCGAACAGTCTGTTTGCTTTGCAGTTCCTTGGCGTTATACTCTGGATTGGATCGAAACTTTTGTTTCCTTTGTAGTTCCTTGGCTTTATATTCTGGATTGGATCGAAACTTTTGTTTCCTTTGTAGTTCTTTGGCTTTATATTCTGGATTGGATCGAAGATGTTGCTTGCTTTGTAGTTCCTTTGCTTTATATTCTGGATTGGATCGAAGATGTTGCTTGCTTTGTAGTTCTTTGGCTTTATATTCTTAATTGGATCGAACACATTGTTTGCTTTGTAGTTCTTTGGCTTTATATTTTTGATTGGATCGAACCGTATTCTAGAAGACTCCTGAAATATAGGGTTAGGTGAACCTTTCCAAAGGTCCACTTTGCTAAGGTTAACCTATCGTAAGGTGAACTTTTCTTGTGGCCAATTCTGAAAGTTTCCTAATCCTTTTCCTTTCGTAAGGTGAACCTAAAGGAACGACTTCGCCTGAGGAGTTCCTTTAGGAAAGTACACTTTCCTTCAGGTGGACCTGAAGGTGTTCCTAACCATGTTGCCGGGCGTTGAACAATAGCCTGCCACGCACTGCGAGCAGAGGTCAGGCAGGACACGTTGACTGATAATAGGCCTGAGTGGCAGTTTAACAGTGTGAATTCGTGGTTGTTCCAGAGGTACAGTACATTGCTGCACTCTATGATGGATGAACATAAAAAAGCAGGGAAGAAACGAAGAAATTCGACCGATGTCGAGAGGCAACTTCTGTTGCAGTTGGTTGAAAGCGAGAAGGGAATAATTGAACAGAGGGAAAACAGTTCTAAACTGTGGAGACAGAAGGAAACTGCATGGGATACAATTTTGAAACGGTACAACAGCCAGAAAAATGTTTCCAACTTGGATATGAAGGCCATAAAAAAAATGTGGGACAATATGAAGGCTAAGGCCAAAAAAGACGTTTCCAAGGAAAAGAAAGCCAGGCATCGCACAGGTGGTGGAGTGATGGAAGAAGAGGACAAAGCCGATGATTCAGCCCACACAGTAGCATTGATATGTAGCGACGTCATAGAGCCTTTAGACAATGATGTTGACGATGATGCAGGGTATCATGTCCCAGGTTGGTAGTGCTACATGCACCATCAATGCACACCGCATCCTCCCCTCGCATATTTTATGAACAGCCTAGCCCTGGGCTTATGTTACATGCACGAGTGAAGGTTCGGCTATCCTCAGAGAATTAAATGAAGCCAAATATATCCTAATTATTTTATTTAATGGAGCTGCTTTCACATCAACAAATTACCATACGCCGATGTAAAGAAATAAATGTCCAGGGAATACAAGTCCGGCTTCTTGATGTCCAATTGAATTTCTATTTTAGGATTGTGGCCACGTCACTCAATCCAACCCAAACTTTCCACAATGCCTGGTTATTGTAAAGACGACTTACAATCCAGGGGATTTTCATTCCTTTCAGTCTTGTTGTTAACTGGTTTACATTGAAACCAGTGCAAATGTATAAAAACAAATTTGGTTGGCCTGAAGTAAATTCAGAAATATGAGGGTTGATATCAATAACATTTCCATGCTTTCAGTATAATATTGGCCTTGACATTTTTTCCAGTGAATCGCCATGGAGTGAAACCAACTGCAGCTGTTGGCTCATCGCAATCCCCCAGCGACGCTTCGTTTTTCGATGAAGCTCATAGGCCGTCAACCTCCGCGGAACTGCCGAACTCCCAGTATCTTGAAACTTCAAGTGATCCTGCTACTCCTTCGATCCAACCAATCCTAATTCGTGAGTCAGATTCTGCAGCCAAAGTAACCAAGCGTAAATCTACCCCTGATGAGCCACCGTGCAGTGCATCTGCCTATCAGTCAGTGATGAACATGCAGCAGATAGAGCATGAGCTACAGGTCAAACGTTACAAGCAGCAAATATTCATGCAAGAAACTGAAGAGGAACGCCGCATTGCTGAACACGAACAGCGCATGAAGGTTTGGAAACTGCAGGAAACGTTGCTGACAGATCTCATCAAACGGCAAAGAAACTCACGTGATGGAGATGACTCAAGTACGATTTCGATTTCCCGTGTACTTGCACAGTTGGAGTAAATTGTCAAGAGATGCACCCAAATCGAAACAGGCATAAAATCAAGTCTTGTGTTCGTTATTTCAATAAAGCTAACCAGTCCCTTGGTCGATTCCTAGGACAACCCCCCCACCAGGTCGGAAACATAAGTGGAATTGTCCTCGAGGGGGAATTGTCTGGAGGCAATTGTCTTGGGGATCATCACGAAAGGGATGCTACTATATTGATCCAGGTTACCAGGGTGACAGAGGAACCTGTGCAAAGCCTATCACCATGTTCGAGAAATACGAACAGGGGACTGATTAGCTTCCACATGTTTCGTAGTATTTGCCACCTTAGTATTATTGAAAATACTGCTGGACGATTGCTTGCCTCACAGCATTTCCCAGCAAATCATTCCCTTCAATAGCGAGTTCTTCATCAATTGGCTCCGGAGCATCTCTGTCGAAGTCGGGTTCGGCGAGGTCGACTGCAATGTTGTGCAACACGGCTGTTGCAGTGATGATCAACATAGCTGTGTCCAGTTTAACACGAACGCCTGTTCGTAGGCATGGAAAGCGGCGTTTCCAAACTCCAAACATGCGTTCCACAACACTACGGGTGCGTTTCTGTGCAGTGTTGTAACTGGTTTCTGCGTGACCATGTGGATTTCGGAAAGGAGTCATGAGAAATGACCTGCAAGGGTATCCGGAATCTCCAAGTAACAGACCGTTAAATTCATCATTTTCAAAACGGGCACAAACCATACTGTTATCCAAAATACGCGAATCGTGCGTGGAGCCAGGCCACCTTGCTACAATGTTAATGAACTTCATGTCTGCATCGGCTATTCCCTGCACGTTCAGAGACATGAAACCTTTACGGCATCTGTAGATTTCTCTGTTCGCCACACTTGGAGCCTGGATGGGTACATGTGTTCCATCAATGCACCCCAAGACACGTGGAAAGCTGTTTTTTTCGAAGAACTTGTGATGCATCATTATGGCATCATTGTCATTCGGGATTCGGATGTAATTCCTCGCTTTTCTAGCAATGGCTAGGGATACTTTGGCAACTATCCGACTCGCTGCTGGTTGCGAAACATTGTTAAGGTCACCACAAACGATCTGAAATGTTCCCGTGGCGTAGAAACGTAGGGCCACTTGTAGCTGAATAACCGGCGGAATCGGGTGTCCTTGATTATTCTGAGCAGGGGGGATTTCATCGGCGATGATGTTCAGCACATAATTGAATCCTGCTTTAGTGAACCGGTACCGTTTTCGGAAATTTTCGTCATTTAGTTCATGAATATCGTCCCGGTACTGTCCACGCGGTTGCCTCACCACCACTCTTTGGTCTATCCTGGGTTGATAAACAGCCCGCACACGATTTAACGCAGCAATTCTTTGAAGAAAGTCACCCATCTTCTCGGCTGTCTGTGCACAAGTGACAGAAATCAGCCTGTAAGGAACACTTTTAGGATACCCCAAGGGTATCCTAACGATTTAAGGTGGAGATGAGCCCAAAGTTAGGAATTCCTTATCCTAAAAAACCTTCTAGAAATGGGTCAACCTTTGCATTAGGAGAGGATTTTCAGGTATACCTTTGGCGGTATTTTAGGATGCTTCTAGAATAGAAAATGGTGAAGGTGTCACTAAAAGGGCCGTTTTAGGGCCACCTTACGCTTTTAGGATTCTTCTAGAATACGAACCTTTGTTTGCTCTGCAGTTCTCTGGCTTTATATTCTTGATTGGATCGAACACATTGCTTACTTTGTAGTTCTTTGGCTTTATATTCTTGATTGGATCAAACACATTGCTTCCTTTGTAGTTCTTTGGCTTTATATTCTTGATTGGATCGAACACATTGTTTGCTTTGTAGTTCTTTGGCTTTATATTCTTGATTGGATCGAACACATTGCTTGCTTTGTAGTTCTTTGGCTTTATATTCTTGATTGGATCGAACACATTGCTTACTTTGTAGTTCTTTGGCTTTATATTCTTGATTGGATCGAACACATTGTTTGCTTTGTAGTTCTTTGGCTTTATATTCTTGATTGGATCGAACACTTTGTTTGCTCTGCAGTTCTTTCGCCTTATATTCTGGATTGGATTGAACAGTTTGCTTCTTTTGCAGTTCTTTGGCTTTATATTCTGGATCAGATCGAACATGTTGCTCGTTTTGCAATTCTTTGGCTTTATATTCTTGATTGGATCGAACACATTGCTTGCTTTGTAGTTCTTTGGCTTTATATTCTTGATTGGGTCGAACACATTGCTTGCTTTGTAGTTCTTTGGCTTTATATTCTTGATTGGATCGAACACTTTGTTTGCTCTGTAGTTCTTTCGCCTTATATTCTGGATTGGATCGAACAGTTTGCTTCTTTTGCAGTTCTTTGGCTTTATATTCTGGATCAGATCGAACACGTTGCTTGTTTTGCAATTCTTTCGCTTTGTATTGTGGATTGGCACGTGTCTGTTGTTTTCTTTTTAATTCTTTTGCCTTATTTACTGGATCAATACGAATGTGTTGTCTTCTCTGTGTTTCTTGTTCTTTTTCTTTAGTCTTATAATTTCGATTACTACGAAGGGTCTGTTTAGTTTTCAGTTCTTTTGCTTTATATTCTTGATTTTCTCGTTTTTTACGCATATATTGTTTCATATACTATTTCTTTGTTTTAACTTCTGTTGTTGATCAGCACAATATTGTGAAAGATGTTCAAATTATTGTTGTGTTCTTTTTGTTGGTTCAGTGGTGTGCTTGTCATTAGTAATTGTGTGGTCATTTAATTGGTGGTCATTCATTGCTGGTCTTAGAATATTTTGGAATCATCCAAATTAGATTTGCAAGGCTTTGCTTGTGTCTTTATCTGATTTTCTTTGACTTCATTTTCAGTTAGAGTAGGGGCTGTTGCCAGTTTTGACATTATATGTTTTTCATTTTCATTGATTATCCTTTTTTGTTCATTTGTGGTATGGATACTGGCAGGAGGCTGACGATTTTGTCTCTTGACTGCTATGGAGAAAGCTTTTTCTGTAAGGATACTGATCTTAAAGAAAGTTATTTCGAAGATGTTTTGATGAAGATATTCAGCTAATCTGATAATGTAGATGTTAAGCTGGAGCTGGTTATCAAATTTTAATAAAACTGATGTTCCATCAGGTACATGATTTCCATATCTGTCTCTACTGTGTGAATCAAAAATGTAGTAAGAGTTTTCATCATGTATCACTGCAATTGTTTCTCCTGCAATAATGAGGATTGCTCTAGTACAAGTTGACAAGTTATCAAAAGCATGTTCAAGGGATATATTAGGGAACTGAACATTTTGTTGGTTCAAAATAACATTTTGTGATGGTCCAAAACGTTTCAATTTGAAATTGTGATGAAAAGACTGGATAAATATTGGTATTTCATCAACAGCAAGATATGTGTGAATTTGTATACTTTTATATAACATGTCACCATTTCTTAATATGTCATTCAGGTCTGATGGAATCCAATGTGAAGGTGAAAGGATCATGGAATACATTACAGAAGTAGCAGCATTTGCAGTGCATTGTTTCCCAGCTGATTCTGAGGAGAATAGGTTGAGATTAGCTTGATGAAAATGGCCTTGGACAACTTTGGATATTTGTGGATTGACTGGTCCAGGGTTGGATTCTATGTCATTGCACTGTTTCTGTATATTAGTGCTGAACCATTTATGCAGTTCATGAAGAAGGGACACTTTCAGTATACAGTATGATGAGTAATAATCCCATGTATTTTGTAATGATGCTCTGTATGCATTGTCTTGTAACTTTTCTATATGAGGATACAATCCTTGTATTTCATTAAGATGATTGTTACTAGCACTGTAAGATGATGCTTTGAAATAAAAATGACCAACAGCTGCACGGCATTGCTCTATAGAATCATCTTACAATGAGGAGGAACTTTGAGCAATGTATGATAACTAAAATTGCTTAAGAGTTCTGTTTGCCAAAGACAAGTAAATGTGGAAATACTAAGGTATAAGTAAAATAATGATTTGAATATGATGATCAAGTAATTTATTTTACACAGGAAGTGTTAGTGTACAGAGATAGGTAAAAAGAATTGTGGGAAATTCTCTGAATGACAATGTATTATCGGATGCCGATTGTGAGTGATCTTAGCTATTTGTTTAATTGAGTGGGAGAGTTGGTTATAGAATGAGAAATTGTTGTATATGAAGTTCTTTTTCCGTCCGTAAACGATGTATTGTTCTGTAAACGTCGTTTGACGTTACTGAGTTGTAGAATTGTAAACGTCTTTTGACGTTACTAAGTTCTAGTTGTGAGCGTCTTTTGACGATGTTAACATCCTTCGACTGTATCAAGTTCTTCATAGGATGATTATGAAGTTGTGTTTTTACGTCTGTAGACGGTATTAAGTTATTTCAACGTTAGTCTTTTGATACAGGAGAATGTCCACAAAACCCTGAAAAAAAAGTGTACTTTAAATTTTGTTATGGTCATTGAGACATTCATGTAGTGTTTGCATAATGCTTTTGAGTACACAATGTACTGTTTGAAGTGTCCTTGCTTATCAAGAGTTATTTTTGTCAAAAGCTTAGAGTGAGCTAGTAAATTGCTTCGGACATTTCAAGGCAGTAGATTGTTAAGGTTCAGTAAGTAGAGATCTGACCAGCAACTGACCTTGGAACCTGCCATTCATAAGGCTGGAGAGATGGTCTTGACTTTTTACATTGATGGTTGAAATGTACATGTGTACACATTGTTCAGGAATTTAAAGAAATTGGTGAATGGAATAGACAGTACGTTGATCAACTGGTGGCCACTTATGACCGACAAATTGACTTTCATCTATTTCATGGTGGTATAAAAGTGCTTTACTGGTACTAAATGCTAATATGTAATAGTGTGGAACAGGTCACTTATGAGGATTGGGAAACCTTTTATAGAAGGAAACAGCGATCTTGTCAGTGCTAGAAAAGAAGAGGAGTAAAATTGTAACAGTTGACTGAACTAATTGGGATGTGCAGTTACTGATAATTTTCATGGTGTGGTCTTTATTTGAAAATACACTTATTCACCAGTGAACAGTGGTCCATTACAAAATGGATGTACAATGAAATGTGGGAGTGTTAGGATGGTTTTATAGGTTTCATTAATTTCATAATATATCTCAAAATAAGTGTGATTTGAAGATTTCTGAACATCTTTGGCAAGCGCAAAATGCAAAAATTTCATGATGAGTTCAAAGACTTTGGTCCTCCCTGCCTGTGTCTTGAACCTCATGGTTTTATTACTATAGATTCATGCACTTGATTGGGAACAACGTTTACATGACGTAGTGTTGGCCGTCGCCACGTCACCATGCATTTTACATTACTGTAACGTGAAATGCATGGTGACGTGACGACAGCCAACACTACGTCATGTAAACGTTGTTCCCAATCAAGTGCATGAATCTATAATAATAAAAGCATGAAACCATGGATTTATACCTTTGAACATGGCCAGGCAGTAATAAGCCTATAAATCTTGGTAAGATGCAAAAGCCTTGGTGATGATGATAGTCTGCCTGTGAAGAGCATGAAACATGCACATGATGCAAAAAGAGTGGGAGTGCATTTAGGCTAGGCCTATATATCCATGCACTTGATTGGGACCAACGTTTACGAAAACGTCGCGTCACGTCACGTTACAGCAATGTAAAATGCATGATGGAACGATAAATGCGTTATGAACACTGGGAATCAATTGAAAAATTCTCTATTACGGCAGTAGGCCCTAGCAGTTTTCTTGTCCATCATGTCCACACTTGTGTTGTCAGAATGGTGGTGTCTTATCTGGGAGTCTTGTAAATCACAATAGTACGGGTAGCATTGGTTTCTTAAAGAACATAAGAAGGGAACTTCGCAATGTTGCGGGTGGACCAAAGGGGGAATGTTGGATTTCGATTCTATGAGACACTAAAAGTAGCCATGCCAGCTACGATCACGGAATTTATGTTTGACCATTCTCTTTATTCTTTGTGATGTAAAGAATGTTCGAAAATTCATTTGAAATAAACTTTATTGTACAATTCGATAGATTCCGAAGTATTCAAACTTTCCAGAATTCCAACTTTCTGAAAAGTACAGACTACCCTTTTCTGGTGCAATTGTAGTCGAAGGAAAGTTAAAAAATGGATAGAAACGCTTGGCAAGTTGGAAATATTATCATAGGTTTTCAAAATTGAAATATTTTGAACAATATCTCAGGATCTTGGACGAAACTATGAGGTCCATAAGGGCAATCGGTAGGTGATCTGTAAACATTGCCTCATAAGGAAATGATGCAAAAGTTGGCACGCAGCCAAAATTAAGTTGGCACACCGGTGAAATTAATTTTGCACAGAGCCAAAATTTTGGATCAATGAGAAATCATTTTATTGAAATATTTTGGCAGTTCAAGATCAGGTGATTTGTTTTAGCGAATGATATTCCTTGACGGCTTGTTCGTCGTGAAATTGCGCAGTATAAAAGCTGTGGCGAATCTCTTGAAACCAGACAATGTAAAATGCGCCGAGAGCTGATTTGCGGAGGTTTTTTTTTTGTTTCACTAGTATTTTGTTGCGGGTCTTTGAACATGGCGAACGTGCGGAAACTCAAGATACTCAACCAACAAATTCAACGGGGCGGAGGTACTGGTGCGTCATCGCAAAAGCAGCAGCAGCAGCAGCAGTGGTTTTGTGACGTGGTAGTCCACCAAGAAGATGCGACGTTCACGATGTTCTGGCCGGCGAGTCTTCCGAATGAAAATCTGATCGTCCCGAACAGTTACATCATGGTAACAAATCCAGTCATTCCGAATGCTGATCAGAAGATTATCCGGCTGCAGAACAGTTCAAAGGTACCGGTACCAGATACTCTTATTATTGTCTTAATTAAA
This sequence comes from Lineus longissimus, assembly GCF_910592395.1. NCBI lineage: Eukaryota > Metazoa > Nemertea > Pilidiophora > Heteronemertea > Lineidae > Lineus > Lineus longissimus. The sequence goes on along the minus strand of NC_088309.1, from coordinate 13,964,633 downwards.
AGAAATTTCAGTGGCATTGTCAATTCTGGTCAAAATGGTAACAACCAACGATACTCGTCGAAAACATTACTTTTGAATTTTTTCATGGCATGGGCCTGGGGACTATGGCAGATTGACTGGACCTGTGGACTGGGCCTACTATGCCTAGCCTGTAATCTGTATCTTCCACCGAAGAAGCACATGTTTCTTGTACTTAGAGTTGAGACAACTGATGTAATATTTAGACCATATCCACAACTCCGTGGATATGGTCTCTTGTTTTTACTGAGCCGATCGCCAGGACCCGAGGGATGTGGTTTTCGACACGTATCTCCGAAACTGCCGCATGGAACGACCTGAAATTTGGTTCGGTTACGTTTCATAACCTGCTAACGAACAACGTGTACTTTATTTTTGCAGCTGTTGCTTACTTTTTTAGTTTTCGGGTGATTTTTGATGAAAATCGCCGGTTCTGAACCGTTCCGGTAATAGCACTGCCTCCCGCGTTTTTACCGATTAGGCAAGTTGCTCAACGTTGATCTGTCCCGACCTGAACAGGTGGGAGGATACCCGCTACATGGAAGAGCCAACAGACATTTCGTCTACGCATTCTAGACTGGGTGAGTGTGAATTTTTCGTGGTTGTAATCGCCCTCAAATTTGTGTTGAAACACTGCATCAGACAAAATTAACTCATCAGAGGTCAAGAAAAGGATCTTAAGAATATATATTCGCTGTTAGTTTGGGTGATTATAGGGAGCACGTCCATCTTTTGAGGCAAACTTGTCATCCAAAAGTTTCCAGATCCCCGCAATGGCGGATATACATTCATAAAAAAAATTACGAATTCGGGCAAGTTTCATCAAACTGTGCGCCTTAAACACCTAAGAATGTCTCAAAATCACCCAGACTCTACACATGAGATATACCTTCACTGAAAATAATTGCTGAAACCTCGCTTAACGTGTCGCCAGTGCTGAAAGCAACAGTTTTGGAGATCGTTTTTCTGTACATCCTGCTCACTCCTGTAGAAATGTACAGTAAAGCACGTATACACGTGCAGTGTAAATGAACACACGAATGTATACACACCTTCTGAAAATATTGTCAGCAAAGGTGATAAGTGTTTGTTCTGAATTATGACAATGAAATTCATAGACTATTAGCAGGTAGTCAGTGTCTGTTGGTCTGAATAATGAATGATAAAACTTCTGGTGAAGTTAAAATATTTCCTCGCTCTGTTTTACAGCCTGACGGGGATGATCAGCATCTGTTCTGTTCTGCGACCGCATCAGTCACGGATATAGGAGCCTTGACCACGAGGAGCTGATGAGGCAAAGTCGTATAACCGTCTTAACCTTGACATCGGTGCAGTGCTGAATTTGCCGTCCGAAGACAAACCATTATAATATTCCAGCCGTATTACGTTCTTTTTCACTGTAATACTTTTACTTCAAAAAGACTGAATAAATAAACCTACTGTGGCAGTTAGTTTAAAAAGATATTATTGCATGTTACGTTTTTACTATTAGTGCTGATCGGTCATACCCCTTGGGCCTGGCCGTAACCTTGCATACTGGTTGTCTCGATGCCGTATGCTATGACCATGTATATATCTACTGGTCTGGTTCGTTGCACCATGTCGAAGGAATTTTATGTAGAGATCAAGACACTTCCCTCGCATCACAATCTACACCTCAAAAGAATGGTTATAAAAATCCTTGCCATGATTCCCGGTTGCCCCTATGTTGTGACCATGCATGCATCAATGGCCTGGGATGTCGCAACCTACACTTCAAAGGAATGCAAAGTCTAAATCACATTTATTTTTTGTCCCCAGGTTGTGACTTTCCTAACAGCAATTGCAGACCATATCCCTGGTGATAGTGTTTTGTCTTCTTAATGAAATGGCCAGGGCCATTGTGCTCACCTCATGTGGAGGAAAGATGGATAAAGAGCATGGTCTTGTGTCATGTAGTGTTAGGTTTGATGTAGGTCCAAGCAATTACAATTTCCCCAAAATGGCCAATTTACAGTACATTCGACCTCTGTGACCTTGAAAAGTAGGTCAAATCAAAGAAGACCCGGGTGACACATTGAATGGTTGTTAGAATTAGATGTACCTATGATATAAAATTGGTGCCAATCGGGCAAGTCATTACTAGGAATAATGGCATTTTGAAGAATTTAGGATTTGGCCCCCTCCCTGGAGGCCAAACGGCAAATCAGATCGCACCAAACTTCGGTACCTGAGATCACCTGACCAAGGGGTACATGTGTACTTAATTTGTGATCAATAGTCATTGCAGTTAAGAAACGTGCCATTGTTACGGCCTGACGGCGAATTTACGCCATTTGACCTCTGTGACCTTGACAAGAAGGTCAAATTAAAAACCTGTGTGACATATACTGTATGGTGGTTAGATGTACCCATGATATCAAATTGGTGGCAATCGGGCAAGAAGTTAAGGAATAATCACATTTTTAAGGTTTTTGGATTTTGCCCCCTGGTGGTCAAGTGGTGAATCATATTGGACCAAACTTCGGTCCCTGAGATCAGCTGACTAAGGGGTAAATGTGTACCAAATTTGGTATCAATAGTCATTGCAGTTTAGAAACGTGCCATCGTTACATCCTAACGGCCAATTTACACCATTTGACCTCTGTGACCTTGAAAAGGAGGTCAAATCAAAAACCCGGAGGATATATGATGCACCTTTGCTAGAAGTACCTACCATATTTTTTTCAAAATTTCCCGACTACTATTGAGGGAGATATTGCATATTTTCAATTTTAACGTTTGGCCCCCTGGTGGCCAAACCATGAAACGAATCGGACCGAAACTTGGTCTCCCAGGTGTCATTACATAAGGGTACATGTGTACCAAGTTTCAACTCAATAGCTCTAACAGTTACGAAACGTGCCCTGCTAACGGACGACGGACGACGACGACGACGACGACGACGCCGACGACGACGACGACGACGACGACGACGACGACGACGGACGACGGACGCCACGGTATGGGATAAGCTCACCTCTGCTAAGAGGTGAGCTAAAAATGAGCACCAGGACAAAGCACCAAAAACCTGCCACTTAAGATCAGATCAGAAGTTACCTACGTGGTGCCAGTACCCACAAGTGCATGATTGACACCTAGATCATTTGAAGAAAAAATTGGCAGCAGAGCCATGTGTGCATGGAGGGAGGTATTATAATATAAATACTGTGGAGACGCTATTAAGCCGGTTGAAGGGCGCCTGTACAAAAGGCTTCAGATTCAGACCGGCTAAATAGAGTCTACACAGTATTATAATACCTCCATGATCAGATGATGATGCATGCAACTTCCCTTGGCACATTGCCAATTGCCAATTGCCAATTCCAGGTGCGTGTATTGAACTAACCCATTCAGAAACTCTCGGAAAGAGCCGAATAACAGTGCTTTCTAAGATTTGTATCATTACGTTTATAAGAAATAGTTCTAATGCGCTTAATGCTGATATTTGTCATGTTGTCATGCTTAGCCGAATAAATTATTGCACCACTGCAGTAAACACGATTTGTTTTCATATCACGCCCTGTTGCCGATACTGTGTGCTGTATCGAATTCTAACCCCTGGCAGCGGAAGACTACCCAATCCGAGCGAAGTCATCCGTCCACAAGCTTCGAAACTTTCTTTCCACTCAAGACAGCTTGATGTGCGGTCGTAGTAAACTCGGTTCTAAGAATAAAGGTAAAATTCCCTGTTTTTTTATCCATTTCGGCAATATTCACGTTATCCTATAGTCAGGTAACTTCATCACTGTCTGCCAATATATCATGTACAGGTTTCACCGCTGAATAAATTGATTATTTCGATATATTTAAAGCGTAAGGAAGCCTTTAGGCCTATAGTCTATAGACTAACTACGGGACGCTACATATCGACGTACGACCACAGCCACATGCGCTCATGTGCTTGAGTAGAATGTGTCCTGAGATGACCACACACATGCATGATATAAATTAAGATCTGGAAATTGCTTTCATTTCACTCAGTCCTTTGAATCAACAGCACTTAACTTTTTGCTGTTAATAAAAGTGAATGTGTGGTTGAATGCATCCCCGTAGGCGTAGCCTTGCATTTTCAGTACTTACTTCATGACTTGGCCGTTTTTACATGTTCAGAATCAGATGTTGTACTTGTAGGCCTACGGCTATATGACTGTACATGTAGCCTTTGTTTAATGCTATGGATAGGGTAGTCATTTATTGATTTAAATATCTGCCACTTTGTCTGACTGCATCCAGTTTTCATCTCCACACATCGACTTCTGCTTATTTCCATTCCTACTGCATTCTGCCTAAATATTTCCACTCGTCATCTCATTCACTTCCACATATTTCCACAAGTATACCACCACATCCACATATTTCCACAACAAGTATACCACCACATCCAAAATCTATTGCCGCACTTTCCCGCCTACAATTTTTTGTGCTGATAGCCAAACCCAATTCCTACCTACCTCTCTATTGGTCTATATCCTCTGAGGCCAACTTGCAATTTACAAAGTCCATATAATTTTTATCTCTGCTTTCGCTAAACAAAAACATAAAAACACTCTTCTATTATATACACCTCATCAAGTGTCTAGTTGAGTAGTTTGCTCATTTATTTATTTACTGTAATCATGCCTCGTTCACTAAAATCACTAGGCAAAGTCCGCAGGAACGCCAAGGAGAAATCCCGTACAATTGCATTCAACAAATCCTCTGATTCAGAATTACCTCTGAAACCATTCCCCTTTGCTAAATTGCCAGTTAACGTGTCGAAACCTAGCAATAGCATTCAACCTTTGCATTACCCCATGACACTTTGCACCAAAGCTTCATTCCATCAGGGTTCGCCACATTTTCCAGCAGTATCGGCAGGTAAGCAGTGTACTGCTATAGCATATGTAGCACTTTTGTTTCATGCAACAAAGGCCCCTACACATTGGGACACATCTGATTTGGATAACATACTCCACTGGGGTGACCACATGTATAGGAACACCCCTCATGCTCAAGACTATATGGAAACAACTGAATTGCCTTCAAGCTTTGTTATACCAACAATTCAGAAAACTGTATAGGCATGTTTTCATCCAAAGGTCTATGGTCTTCTACCACTTAATCCCAATTGCGATAACTTGAATACTCCCAATAATACACCATCACTATTATCAGCCTTGCAACAATCGCTTGGCATAAAATATAAAGCATGTTTAATGACAACTTCGGGATATACAATAGCAATTTGGTGTCATGCGAATTCATTCTATATATTTGATTCACATAGCCGCAATTCAAAAGGTGTCGTTGATGAGAATGGTACTGCTGTACTACTAAGTTTCAAAAATGTGGAAAGTGTGGCAAATCATATTCAGATATTATACAATCATGCTGCAAATCAGCAAACTCAGTTTGACATTGCACCACTTCAAATTTTCAAGCCAATTCCTAAGTTTGCGTCACCTAGCCTTGGTAAATATTTCCAATATCAAAATGAACGGCTTCATACCAAAACATCTGCCAAAAACGCCAATGTGGACACGAGAAACAAAGAATTGCCTGCTCTCAAAAGACCTTCATGTCATACATGTGTTGTTAAGGAACAAGCCAATGTCACTTCACCACAAGCAACAGTCTATACATGTAAACAAGCCTCAAAACGCCGCCTTCAACCGCAGAATTTTCCCAAGTCCCAAAGGCCAAAGAGACAATGCTACGACTCCAGGCATACATGTATGGACCATGCCAATAAAAGAGATCATTACTTTTCAACTGAATGCCTTGGATCATGTCATGCCTGTGTTGTTAAGGAACAAGCCAATGTCACTTCACCACAAGCAGCAGTCCATACACAAACCTCAAAGCGCCGGCTTCAACCACAAAATTGTCCCAAGTCCCAAAGGCCAAAGAGACAACGCTATGGCTCTAAGCCTACATTAATGGACCATGTGAAGAAAACAGATCATTACTTGTCAACTGAATGCCTTGGAACGACACATAATACCAATACTCAACTTACAGTAAATCCACATAAACAGTCGCTATGCTGCTCAATTCCCCTGTCAAACACCAGCACTAAACATCTTGCACACACAGATTAAACTCAACAAGCAATCAATAAGTTGCGCAATGCAATTAAATTGCCCCCTGAATACATATGTACCGTTTGCCATCGCCTGCTGTTTCAAAACCAAGTTGTTTAAGTGAATCGTTCCAAATACACTACAAATGCACTCAAAGCAGAAAATGCTGCCAAGTATTTGACAGGGAAATATCACCATCAGTGTTCTTCTAATGACCTATGCCAAAACCAATGCCAATTTCCTGATTCACGCAAACATGAATGGATTTGTCATTCATGCCATCAATATTTGCAAAGGGGTCACATGCCACATGTGGCTGCAGCTAATGACCTGCAATTAGACGACATACCTCCAGAATTACAAAATATCAATTTCCTTGAGAAACAACTTCTTGCACTGCATATACCATTTGCAAAAATTGTGCCATTGCCAAAGGGTGGCCAAAACGGTGTTCATGGCCCAGTTGTATCAGTACCATCCAATATATCAACTACCATCACAACATTGGCGAGGGGAATTGACGAGTCTGCTTTTGTCAAAGTCAAATTAAAACGTAAATTACAGTACAAAGGCCACGTGTCACATTCACTTGTTCATCCCCAAAAACTTGAAAAGGCCCTGCAGTATCTCATTACAAACAATGAGCTCTACAAAAATGTGAATATTAATAACTCCTGGCAAGAAGACAATGTTGCAGCTAATATTGATTTGATTGCTGGCAATGACACTTCCAACTGCAGTATGAAAAACTGCCCAGTTTCGCACACAACCAGTGATAATGCCACACTTCACCAACAACCACCCCAGTCAACACAGCGCCACAACAGTTCTCTTGTAGAGGACAAACAGAAAGTAACCATGAATTCGTCATCTCAAGTGCCAACTTCTGTTCTTCAATATGGTTCAACCAGTCAGCCTCTGCAAACATGTCATCAAGCACAACTTTCCAGTGATGGTGTGTCACTTGACACCAACATGACAAATGTTCATAACTCAGCTGGGCAGTTGGACGATGCAATATATACATCAAACCAACATGATTCAACTGCTGATTCATATGATAACCCTTCTTCATTCTTGCCTCAAGATACATGCCTCCAGCCAGTAAATATTGGCCAACATGTTTTGGATCACACCAATGTAACTGTATGTTTGGCACCAGCAGAAAGCAGCCATCCTGTATCAATATTGAAAACACCTAATATTGAGGCGAAGTCATTTCCCCAGCAATTCCCCAAAGGAAACTTTCACTACAACATTGATAGGTCAGTTCGGCTTAGCCTAAATCGTTATTTCAATGCACGCCTCTTCAATGCTGACAATCGGTTCTCAAGCGACACAAATTATATCTTCTTTGCTCAGTATATGAGTGAATTGAACCAAGTTCAATCAAGCATATCAATTGCTGTCAGAAAAGGTGCTCCGTCAACAGGTCAGGGCCAAAAAATAAAGGCCAGTATGATGACTGACTCACAAAGCATTAAGAAACTGCTGATGTCAGATTTAGGCTATCACTTCCTACAACCTATTAGAGGAACGCCACCATTTTGGGAAAAAACACTCAAGGATCTGTTTGCAATGATCAGACAAATAGGAGTCCCCACTTGGTTCGTCACCTTTTCTGCTGCTGACATGCGCTGGCCTGAAGTACTTGCAGCACTACAAGTAGGCAACAATAGCAAGTACATCCCTGTTGACCAACTAACTTACAAGGACAAAACAAAATTATTGAGGGAGAATCCAGTAATGGCTTCAAGAATGTATAACTACAGAGTTCAAATGCTATTTGGCAAACTTCTATTTGATGATTCGGCTCCTATTGGGAAGATAACTGATTACTTCTATAGGACTGAGTTTCAAGCGAGAGGCTCTCCTCATATCCATTGCTTATTCTAGATACAGGATGCCCCTAATATTGACCACAACAGCGATGATGAAATATATGCTTTCATTGACCGCTACATATCGGCTGAACTACCAGATCCAATTGACAATCCTGAGTTGTATAATATTGTGAAACAAGTTCAGTCTCATAACAAAGGCCATGGCCTGTCATGCAAGAAGGGTGGTAAAATATGTAGATACAATTTCCCAAAAAGCCCAGCTCTTCAAACAATGATCATCAGACTAGCAATGTCTAGAGATGAAACTGATCCTGATGCACAGATAACAAATGCAAACAACCTTAATGACCAATCATCTGATTCTGACTGTCAACCAAATGTGTCCTCGGACACATCAAAAAATGTCCACACTGAAAAAATGTCTAAAGCAACAGCAAAGGCCAACCTGCAGAAATTGTGGACAGCTATTGCTACTCTTCCCAATGATGAGTCATCTGTAAGCACAACGGTACAACAAGTACTTGACATAGCTGGTTTGACTCTACAACAGTATGAAGCAAGCTTGGTCATTATGTCCCAAAGAGACAACATAATTCTGAAACGGCAACCAAAAGATGCCTGGGTGAACAACTATAACCCCCAACTCCTACGTGCATGGAATGCAAATATGGACATCCAATTCATCCTCAATCCATACACGTGTGTTATGTACATTTTGAGCTACATATCAAAAGGAGAACATGAAATGGGCGAACTTCTCAAGCATGCTCAGGAGGAAATACATCAATCTGATGACAAAGCTGACGCCATTCAAGTTATGAAACAACTTGGCAGAGTGTATCTCACTAATCGCGAGGTTAGTGCTCAGGAAGCTGTTTACAGGGTTTCAGGAATGAAACTGAAACAGTCCTCACGGCAAACATTATTCATCCCCACTGACCCAAATTCAACGCGAATGAGTTTGCCACTGGCAGTGATTCAGTCAAAACAAAACCAAAACACTGATGACATCTGGATGAAGTCCATCATAGATCGCTACAAAGCACGACCAGATACTCCTGAATTTGTAACCATGTGCCTTGTAGTTTTTGCTTCCCACTACAGAATTGTGTATTCCCAGAATGCTACACGCAAAGACGAACAACCAACAACTCCAGGTCAAATTGATACAGATGATATAAAAACACAAATAAACGCAACAGAGGACCAAAAGAACAAAACTATAGCACTGAAAAACAGGATGGGCTTCATTCAAAAAAGGACAAAAAGCTCCCCAGCCATTATCAGGTCCCCCAAATTCTCCAAAACTGAATTCCCGGAGAAATTCTACTGCAATCTTCTGACTCTGTACCTTCCATTCACACACAAGAAACAATTGCTTCCTCCCCCATTTGAAAGTAGTCCGCAATTTTATGAACAAGGTGCTGTTGCCTTATCCGACGACTCCAACTTGCAATATGTGCGCAACATTGTCGAATTCAACAGGAGCCAGTTTGAGGCAAACAGTGCACCATTAGATGCTGCATGGGAACACTTCCAAAATTCACCTATCCTCGAAGATGCATGGGCACAAATAGCTCCCACAGTAGAAGAAGAACGTCTTAACATTCCTCATCCACATGTTCCCTCTGACTCCATGAATGAATTGGATGACTCTGATGTCCCCATACCTGACTTGGCACAAAATCCCCATCCAGTTCATGGCATAGATGATTTGCAAGCAAAATCAACTCTTGAATTTGATAATTCACCCAATGGAATTTCAGAGGCTGAAGCTAAACAAGTACTTCAAAGCCTCAATCAACAACAATCCATGCTCTTCAACACTGTTCGCAAATGGTGCCTCTCCATCCGCAATGGACAATTATCCCCACCCCCACTTCACCTTATGATTTCTGGCCCAGGTGGAACAGGAAAAAGCCACCTAATTAAAGCCATCAAATATGAATCGGAGAAATTGCTCCAAACTCTTGCCAACAATCCATCAAATGCTACTGTCCTCATCACTGCATCCACTGGTCCTGCCGCCTTCAACATATCTGGCCGCACTGTTCACAGTGCCTTTAATATTCCGCTTCACTCAAATTGCCTTATGTTCCGCTCACTGAGGACAAATTGAACACATTGCGGTGTAAGTGGTGTGACATCCGTATCTTCATCCTTGATGAAGTGTCAATGATTAATAACACCTTGCTTAACTACATCCATGGCAGATTGGCTCAGATCAAAGGTGTTGACTTGTTGTTTGGTGGGGTCACATTTCCGGCATTCAGCGATTTCTATCAGCTACCCCCAGTTCATTACAAATTACTTTGCAATTTGCCTCCAGAAGAACTTCACAACAAGTGGTCAGGCATTTTCACACATGTCGAATTGTCACAAATCATGCAGCAAAAAGAAGAAGGCCAATTTGCACACTTGCTCAATAGAATCCGGAAAAGAACTATCACAGAACCACTTCTGCCACAAGATGAACAAATACTCCAAAGCAGAATTATTGCAAAAGACAACCCACTCTATCCAAAAAATGCTTTGCACATCTTCCCAACAAATAAAGAAGTCAACGAACACAACCAGCGCAGATTGCAACAACTACACTCCCCAGTCATACAATTAATTGCACAAGATACCATGCACACTGGTACTGCTACAAGTTCAAGTAGGAAAACAAACTCTGTAGCAAAACAGGCATCTTGCAATTTACCAACACAAATTGACATAGGAGTCGGTGCACAAATCATGCTCACGCGTAATATAGATGTCATGGACGGACTAGTAAATGGAGCAAGAGGTACTATAACAGCCATAATCCAAAACACTGGGCATGACACACAACTACCAAGAGCTATAGCTGTTAAATTCAACAACTCGAATATTGGCATACAGGCTATGTACACATCAAAGTACAAACAACCACATTTACTCACTTCTGTCTTCATTGAGCCAATCCAAACTAACGTACTTGGCACCAACACCACACACACTCAATACCCTCTCTCTCTTGCTTGGGCCTGTACCGTCCACAAAACCCAAGGCATGACCCTAACTGAGGCTGTCATTTCCCTTCAGAAAATTTTTGCACCAGGCCAAGCATACGTTGCTCTCAGTCGTGTCACCTCACTACAAGGTTTATACTTGCTTTGTACTGCCAAAAGGATGTATCAATCAACTTAGACAAAATGCCTCTCCTCGAAGAAGACAATACTGGCCACATATCAAACACCAAAGAGCACTTACTCAAAATCATACATCACAATATCCAAGGACTTTCAACGCACTTCCCAGATCTCCAGAACAACCAAGATATGTCATGTGATATATTATGCTTGACCGAAACTTGGCTACCAACAACTCCAAGTATCAACTTGAAAAGAACAAATTTCACTTTCCTGCATCGAAGTCGCAGTGCATCATACCTAAATTCCTCACCTTTCCATTGCCAAAAAGGAGGTGGCGTTGCCATTTATGTACGTGACACAGTTCCCCACAACACCATTAACCTCCACACTGACAATATGGAATACTTGGCAATTGAAGTCCCAAATCGGCAGGTCCTGGTGGTCGTCATTTATCGCCCCCTGTCTCAAACTATTGCACAGTTTTCACCATCACTAAACACTTTGCTCCATAACATCAATCAACAAGAATACAAACAAATTATCATTAATGGCAACTTTAACGAAGACCTCTTGAAACCAGGAATTCCAATTAACAACCAATTTGCCAATCACCAGTATCGTCAACTGATATCACAGCCTACAACAACTGGTGGTACCCTCATTGACCATATCTATGTTAAGCATGCCCCCTCAATCAATGGTGAAGTCCACCAGCAAATCACACCCAATGGCGTATTGTCAACATATTACAGCTACCATGACCCAGTATATTGCCTAATATAGACACCTTCAACATTGCTCAAACATGCCTGCTCAAACATAAGCCATGTTTGTAACGTGATGTATTGCCATGCCACAAACGGCATGCAACCCAAACTTCCTACAGCTCAATGCCTAACAAAACCAAACTATTCAATGCCACTTACGTCATCCCATTATCCATAATCTTAACTCTCATTATCCATAATCTTATCTCCTTTCTATTTTCAGAACGCAATCAAACATCAGTCATCATGACTTTAACCAAAGTTCTGAAAACCTCTCAGCGCAATATACAGGAGCCAATCAAAGTGACGGTCATCGCAGTCAGTTCAAAGAAAACGTTCACTGACAAAGATGGAAAGACAGTCTGTATGTGGAGTGCTGCAGTTGGAGACCAAACTATGGCTACGAAGATCAACATTTACTCAGTCGAACATGCAGTAAAATTCCAGACTGATCAAACACTCCTCATTAAGAACTATGCATCCAAAGGAACTCATCTCACTTCAAACAACGCAACCAAGTTCTTCAAAACCAAACATGTCAACCTGCCTCAGCAGATAAAACAAGATGGCCTTGAACTTATCAATCCTCCAGAACAGCCACTCATAAACATCGCAACGGCCAGGGCCTCGCCATCCAAAAGCAAAGTCTCAATTAGCGGCAAAGTCATCCAGGTATGTCACATAATATTTCATCTATTTCGTGAATTCCTTCGGTAAACTTGACATGAGCACACTTGCCTCCCTGGTGAACCCATTCAGCCAACAACATGATCACACTAGTTTCAATTAACCAAATTGACCACACTACTATACACTTCCAAGTCGAATAACAATCCTCCTAAAATCTGAATGAAATGGCCAGGGCCATTGTGCTCACCTCTTGTGAAGGTAAGATGGATGAAGCATTAGCATGGTTTTAAATGTAAGAAAGAAATGAAGTAATGTTTTACAATGAAATTACATGAGAGATAAAATAATGCGTAAGTTGAATTTAATTGAGGTGACTACAGGTATGATAAAGCAGAGTAGACAATTTTGTGATCTGACCAGTAATCGTTAAAACAGCAGCAGAAAAAAAGCTTGAAGCAGCAAAACATGCAAGGCATGCCTACCAAAAGAACAAATAAGCAATTCCATGCAACAAGTCATCAGCATTAACACACCTTTTTAAAAAAAGTCCTTTGGTTTACAGATGACCCATTATGGAAATGCTTAGGAATAGGATAATTATGTTGTTTGCTTGTGTCTAGTACAAGAAACAACCATCATCTGAAATTCCTAGGGCTCTGTAGAGGTTAATTAATCCTGCATTTGCCTAGGCTTAGACTATGACATCCCACTTAGCAGCATTTCAAGGCACCCTTAGGGGAGAGTCCACTATTAACATTTGGGGCCCTGCTGGCCAAACTGAGAATTGGAAAAAGACTGCAGTTTAGTCTAAGAGTATAGGGGTACATTCGTACCAAGTTAGGGATCTGTAGCTAAAGCAGTGACAAAACGTGTCGTCATTGTAAAATGGCGGTGCCATAGGAAAACTTTGACCTCTGTGACCTTGAGAAGTAGGTCAAATCAAAAACCCACATTTATGAAATGTATCCTTGCTAGGAGTACCTACCATAAAAATGTTATGAAAATCAGACCACTATTAAACGAGCAATCAAACATTTTAACTTTGGACATTAAATTTGGCCCCCGGGTGGCCAAACTAAGAATTTTTCAAGATACCCGCCTGGCACCCATATTGGCTATCACATTTGATAACAAATCAAGGATTTAGTAGAGAGTACATAGAAATACATCCACAGATCAAATTTGGTTGCAATCCGATCATTAGTTTCGGAGTAATAGTACTGTGTTTATTTTTCAAGATGGCTGCCTGGCGGCCATATTTGATGTCCGAACGGCCGAAATTTTAGGGGTGGAATAGAGAATCCCCAGATACATGTCCACACTGGTTTAAAACCTTCTAGCTAAAATAGATAGGAAACATGCTACTGTTCAGTGAATCAGCAAACTTTGACCTCTGTGACCTTGAAAAGGAGGTCAAATCAAAAACCCGGAGGATATATGATGCACCTTTGCTAGAAGTACCTACCATTTTTTCAAAATTTCCCAACTACTATTAAGGGAGATATTGCATATTTTCACTTTTAACGCTTGGCCCCCTGGTGGCCAAACCATGAAACGCATCAGACCGAAACTTGGTCTCCAAGGTGTCATTACATAAGGGTACATGTGTACCAAGTTTTAACTCAATAGCTCTAACAGTTACGAAACGTGCCCTGCTAACGGACGACGGACGACGACGACGGACGACGACGACGACGACGACGGACGACGGACGCCACGGTATGGGATAAGCTCACCTCTGCTAAGAGGTGAGCTAAAAATGGAATAGAATAATGAATGATGCTTTTAATTTTCAACACAGCAAAAACTACTCAATCATCACTGTATTGCACTCAACCTACATCATATTGTGTCTTACTTGCAGGCAAACGCTATTCGAGAGATAGTGACACCAAAGTCGCCAGATAAGATACCAATTAAAGACATCGAACTCAAGGATGCTACAGGACAGGTTCATTGTTCCCTCTGGCGAGAGGTCGCTGCTGCCAACATCGCACCTGGCGATTATGTTGAAATAACCAACATGTATGTGTCAACATTCCAAAATTCACCGTCCCTCAACACCACCGACTCAAGTTCAATCAGGGTAAGTGCCAACCACCTTCAGTTTGTTGAAAGCACTAATCAAATGAAGATTTACACCAGCACTAAATGATGTAAACTTTGCATATCAACTAAGTTAAGATATCTGCAGAAAGCACATTGAATGGTAATTTAGGTGATGCCATTATTTCTCCAAACATCCCAGGAAGAAAAGGGTGGCAAAAACACTGCTTCACAAAATACCACTCCAATAATCATGTCAAGTTGGCTTTTTCACACTAAGACCATGCTTGAGTACCTCGGAACTGTCTACAACATGTAACACCCCAAAATATGACTTCTTCAGATGTTGAAAAACCTTGTGCCCTAAACTTTGTGCCACATATATTACCTTTACAACAGGTAATCCAATTCAATAACCCTACATTTCCACTTCAGCAATCAGAACCACCGCAGCGGGTCATCAAAGCCAATATCATAGCGATTTGTGACAACGAATTCAATGACATCATTACACTACTCTCTGATGAGTGATTCTGACGAGTTTGATACGGACCTGGCCTCGTTGGTGAACCACGCCAACATCTCGCATGGCGTTCAACTGGAGACCTTTGATGACATATAAGAGGCTCTCCCACTCTTGTTGAATATACGAGTCGACAATGCCAACAATGTTATTGCTTATGTATAAACTCATGGCCACCGGTCAACATGCTCTGAGCCGGCTTTTTCCACAAGTTGGATATGACAATGGGAACATTACCCCTATCTTATGTTCTTACATTCTTGTGTCACTTGGCATTTAATGGGGAACTCCCATTTGCAAACTTTTTTTCAAGATGTACGTTCAAAACTAATTTTTGGGTCATACATTGTATCCTTGCATTTCTCAAAGGGGAACAGCCATTCGCAACCTCATGGCCACTGACCATCATGCTCTAAGCCGGCTTTTTCCACAAGTTGGATATGTCGATTGGAACATTACCCCTATTTTATGTTCTTACATTCTTGTGTCACTTGGCATTTAATGGGGAACTCCCATTTGCAAACTTTTTTTCAAGATGTATGTTTAAAACTAATTTTTGGGTCATACATTGTATCCTTGCATTTCTTAAAGGGGAACACCCATGTGCAACTGTAATTTCGTTAACTCATGGCCACTGGTCATCATGCTCAAAGGGGCTTCATTCCACAAGTTGGAATCACTTGGCATTTAATGGGGAACTCCCATTTGCAAACTTTTTTTCAAGTTAGATGCATGTTTAAAACTAATTTTTGGGGCATACATTGTATCCTTGCATTTCTTAAAGGGAAACAGCCATTTGCAACTGTAATTTCGTTAACTCGTGGCCACTGGTCATCATCTTCAAAGGGGCTTTGTTCCACAAGTTGGAAATGACAATAGAAGCATTGCCCCTATCCTTATGTTTCTTACTATGTATAATTTGCACACTGTGTGCATCACTTTAACTGCAATTTCGTTTTAACATACATTTACTAGTATTATAGCCAAAACTGGTGATTCCCTGAAGAAGGGCTTTCTTGAGTTGCATTGATTTTTACTTTCATTTATTTTACCAATAGTAACAGTCTATTAAATGGATTGGGATTTATTATTTCTGGGGTTCGGCATATGTCTACCAACACCAATACCGGTACTGCCCCTATCAAATGATCTGCGACCCACGGTCAAAGTGGAACAAAAGTTCATCACCACGGCTCTTACAGTCCATAAGGTCGACTCCCGGTACAAAATAAGATAAAACTCCATGACAATAGTCGTAATCACAAAGAATTTCTTGGCCCGGTGCACATTGATAGATAGCGCTAATTACCCCAGCAGTAAAATAGGCCTAGATAGTGACCCGGGTCGCTACGTAGCGCCCCGGGAAAGATTGTTTGGAGATAGCTTTGTCCCGGGGCGCTACGTAGCGGCCTGGGACAGACTGTTTGGAGATAGCATTGTCCCGGGGCGCTACGTAGCGGCCCGGGAAGGGTTGGATGGTGTTGGCGTTATACCGGGCCGCTCCGTGATAGGTTGTCGGGAGATTGCGTTGTACTGGGGCGCTAAGTAGCGGCCCGGGTGGGGTTTGGATGAAGTTTGCATTATACCGGGCTGGTCCGTGATATGTTGTTAGGAGGTTGCGTTATACCGGGTCACCCGGGTAGGGTTGAGTGGAGATTGTGGTATACCCGGGACGGTTTGTTCGATAACGATGCTACCTGTGGTTGGAATAATTTTATCAATGATCACCTTGGTTTCTTTTGATGATTAGTTAGCCTAAGACCGCAGTGGGGTCTCTAAAATGCGCTACCGGTTTCACGACAAATCAACCGAATTTCGTAAATATGATATCAAATCGCATGCAGACACAAGCTAGACTTCAGTCATAATTCTGAAGCCTGGATAAAAGATACAATGTACATGTGCATGTAGTACAAATATATTGGCCTGGCAAAGTCATTTTAAGTAATAGGCCTTGCTTCAGAGATGTTATGGACATATTAGGTCATTGTCATCCGTTCTTCCTTTCTGTCTGGATTCTCTCTTGGGATGAGGCACTGCTCTTGATAGGTCTACTGCATGCCATCTCAACCAGGATAGGTTCTACCAGGCCTACCCCCTCAGAGGAGACTATCTATGCAACTGTAATGTTGAACAGGGACATCTTCTAGAAGGATTCTCCTTTGGTTGGGGCACTCCGCCCTTGATAGGCCTACGTCTACTGCATGCCATGTCATCCACGGTGTGGGTTCTACCAGGCCTGCCCCCTCAGAGGAGACTATCTATGCAACTGTAATGTCGAACAGGGACATCTTCTAGAAGGATTCTCCTTTGGTTGGGGCACTCCGCCCTTGATAGGCCTACGTCTACTGCATGCCATGTCATCCACGGTGTGGGTTCTACCAGGCCTGCCCCCTCAGAGGAGACTATCTATGCAACTGTAATGTCGAACAGGGACATCTTCTAGAAGGATTCTCCTTTGGTTGGGGCACTCCGCCCTTGATAGGCCTACGTCTACTGCATGCCATGTCATCCACGGTGTGGGTTCTACCAGGCCTGCCCCCTCAGAGGAGACTATTCCTGTAACTGTAATATCGACCAGGGACATCTTCTAGAAGGATTCTCCTTTGGTTGGGGCACTCCGCCCTTGATAGGCCCACGTCTACTGCATGCCATGTCATCCATGGTGTGGGTTCTACCAGGCCTGCCCCCTCAGAGGAGACTATTCCTGTAACTGTAATATCGACCAGGGACATCTTCTAGAAGGATTCTCCTTTAGGTGGGGGCACTCTTGATAGGTCTATTGCATGCAATGTCATCCAGTTCTACCAGGCCTGCCCCTCAGAGCAGACTATCCCTGTAACTGTAATATCGACCAGGTACATCTTCTAGAAGTATTCTCTGTTTGGTTGGGGCACCCTTGATAGGTCTATTGCATGCCATCTCAAACCAGGATGGATTTTTGTACTGCGAAGTCAATCAGGCACATTAGGAAGGATTTCCTTAACCTAATAGTAGACCAGCTTTAGTAGCCGCCAGGCCATGTCCATGCGAGACGTCTCGAGGATTCTCCTTGTCCTTGTAAGGCCATCCCGATCTACCAGGGACAAGCTTATGCCCGGGAGATATGCGTGTTTCGTCTCTCTCTGAAATGTACACCCCATCCTGTTTCTGTGGGGACTATTGAGACGCTGCTTTAGTCGAGCAGTCTAGACAGCCTAATGCATACGCTTTATACCTGAAAACAAGGGGCCTTTGATAATGGCCCCCTTTCCTCAAAATGAATGTTATTTCAGTATTAAGTGCAGGCGACCCGCAACCGGCTTAAACCCGCAGACAGAGTATATTATTATACATCTAGGCCTAAAAGCCTAGGCCTTTTTAGCCAGCAATTGATCGAGGATGAGAAGATGAATAATGTCTTCTGTGTCCGCGGGTTATAGCCGGTGCTAGGCATGTCACTGCACATAGGAATATTACAGGTAAAACCAGGTATTATACCGGTAGGCTTACTAGTCTAGGCGGTATACGGTAATAAAGGTACAGGAAAAAAAGGTACAGGAAAAAAAGGTACGGAAATAAAGGTACAGGAAATAAAAGTACAGGAAATAAAAGTACTGGAAATAAAGGTACCGGAAAAAAAGGTACTGGAAATAAAGGTACACAAAATGGCATAAATAGGTAAAAAAGTACACAATTTTTTTAGAATTTTTTTAGAATCTTATGTTCTTCAACTGGTTCAGATTCGGCCTATGCCTTCTTTTCTTGCCCATTTTCCTTCTTCTGTGACTAAGGTGATGCCTTCAAATAGTTTGATACATTGCGGACAATTTTGTCATGGAAGAAGTTGGGGGAGCTGACCTTTTTTTAACTACAGTGGAACCCCGGTAACACGACCACTCATGGGACCGTGGTCGGAGTGGTCGTGTTACCGGGGTGGTCGTGTTAGCGAGGTTGGGAATCCCCAGACGAAATACATGATTATTTTTCCCGCCAAAATTGCCGACTGCATGGTGTGTATATGCTGTACTACCATAGCAACGCTGCCTGATTGAGATGATGCACGCTCCAAAGTTTTGTTATCATGCCTCGCAAGAACAGTTCGTCGATAAAATTACATGTAACATTCTCAGAATGAGTTAGAAAAGGTAATTTTGTAACTCATTTTATCCACAAAGTTTCATTATCTGCCCGACGTGACGCATTTGCGGGCAATTTGGTGAATCATCCTCCATGTACCCGACTGTTTGATTGAAGTAAACTTGTCGTATGATGAGTTGAATAATGCTACAGTTTTAATCAAATCTATTTACAGTCAAAATATTTAAAGAAATATAAAATGATACTGTAGTAAATCAACCAAGTTCTCCATATCATAAAACATTCAAACATCTCGCAAGCTTGTTATTGTCATAAGTGTGGTCTTCAAACTACCCGCCGTTTATTATAAGTTTATATGCAAATCACGCAAATCACATGATTTTGCTGCTGCTGAGTGCGCATGTCTGGTACTGAACTGGCTCAGTAATGAAAACAAACCATGAAAACGTTAGAAAAGGAAAGTTTATTTATTCATTTACACTTATACAATTGATCATACCTGCAAAATCACATTGTATTTTTTGTTTTCATATGTATTCCCATGGCCATTGTCCCCGTCTCAACAAAGCTTGGCAGCGAGGTGCTAATTACTATGCCGCGGTCGCGACCGATTACGGCAATTAGGCCTGGTGGTCGGGTTAGCGGGGTTTATTTTCAGTTTGGGACCGGCCAAGCAAGTGGTCGCGGTCGGGGTACCGGGGTGGTCGTCTCAGCGGGGGTCTCTTAATGGTAATTAGAGAGGAAACCATTTGGGACCGGATAATCGTGGTCGCGTTAGCTGGGTGGTCGCGTTACCGGGGTGGTCACCAACCACGGTTCCACTGTATTGCACTTTTCACCTATTTTAGTTTTGGCCTCCTGGTGGCAAAGTTGAGTACTAGATCAGATCGAAATTCGGTGTCCGAGGTTACATGACGTAGGGAGCCATTGACGTAGGGAGTCACGTGTACCAAATTTCAAGTTCATAGCTCCAGTGGTTAAGAAACGTGCAATTCACGCCATTTGACCTCTGTGACCTTGAAAAGCAGGTCAAATCAAAAACTCATATAATATGTGATGTATCCTTGCTAGGAGAACCTACCACAAAAATGTTATTGAAAATGAATCACTAATGAGCGAGATATCACAATTTCTAGCTTTTCACTTTTAGCCCCCTGGTGGCCAAGTTGAGAATCAGACCGGACTGAAATTCAGGGTCAGAGGCCAGCTGACCTAGGGGGTCCTTTGTACAAAGTCTCAAGTTCATAGCCTTAGGGGTTAACAAACGTGCCACAGTTACCCTCAAATGGCCAATTTACGCCATTTGACCTCGGTGATCTTGACAAGTACGTCGAAGCAAAAACCACCACATATGTGATTTATCCTTGCTAAGAGTATCTACCATAAAACTTTTACCAAAAACTAATCAGTAATAAGCGAGATATGGCACTATTCAAATTTTTTGTTTTGGCCCCCTGGTGGCCAAATTAAGTATCAGACTGGACTGAAAATCAGTGTCACAGGTCATCTGACCTAGGGGGTCATGTGTACCAAGTTTAAAGTTCATAGCTTTAGTGGTTAAGAAACGTGTCATAGTTACACACAATCGGCCAATTCACACCATTTGACCTCTGTGACCTTGAAAATAAGGTCAAATCAAAAAAAAGGAGTACCCGGTGGTCGAGTATTACGATCCTGAAGGAATGCAGGAAAAAGATAGGGAGGTGTTCCTCAGGTGGTATGAGGCACACAAAGATGGCCATCCGGGGCATTGCGATTCAGCATGCTAGGAATGGTGGTGAGAAGTCAATTGGTAATCATAAGGTTTTGCAGGTAACACCGTGTATGAATTTTACGGTTGCGTTTTCCACGGTTGTGATAAATGTTTTAAGCTTCGCCAAATGCGCTCACCCCTTGTGGACATGACGATGCACGAGCTAAAAATGAAAACCTTTGATCGCGAGCAAGAGTTCATCAGAAGAGGTTTCCTCCTGGAGACAATATGGGAGTGTGACTTTCAAAAACTACTGAAAGCATCACCTCAGATGACTGATTATATTTCCAAGCTCGCCATTGTAGACCATCTGGACCCACGCAATGCGTTTTATGGTGGCCGCACAAAAGCTTCCTGTCTGTACTATGAGGCGGGTCCGGATGAAATTTATAAAATATTTGATGTCTGTTCTTTGTACCCCTGGGTGAATAAGTATTGTAAGTATCCTACTGGGCACCCAAAAATACTCACAGATAATTTGAGCACCAATGTAAAAAAATATGAAAGGCTGAATAATGCACCGTCCTTCCGCCGCGTAAACTATTTATTCAGGTCTTGCCGCACAGGAGTTATGGCAAACTGCTATTTCCACTGTGCAGCACCTGCGTCGATACCCTACAGCAGACCAATTGCACACATTCAAATTCGGAGCGTGCTTTACACGGCACCTGGGTATCGGTGGAATTACAGAAGGCCGTGGAAATGGGCTATGTCGTGATGGCTGTGCATGAGGTCTGTCACTTCAAAAACACTTCCACCACTCTGTTCAGGGAATATATTAATACTTTTTTGAAGCTAAAGCAACAGGCTTCCGATTGGCCCGATTAGGGCAGACCTTGTATATCACTGAGCCTGCCACTATGTTCGCATGCAACTGCGCATGCAAGATTGAAATTGCTCAGCACCTTGCAGCCATTAGGGGAAAGGGTTCTGTACTATGATACAGACAGTTGTATATATGTTCATTCAGAGGACGAGTGGAATCCTAAATGTGGTTGGTATCTGGGAGATCTCACTGATGAATTGGATGGTGATACCATCGCTACATTTGTCAGTGGAGGACCCAAAAATGATGCTTTCAAAACCAAAAATAGCATCGCAAAGCGAGCATAACCCCTGTCTATTAAGGTTAAGGAGGACCCAAAAATTCTGCTTTCAAAACCAAAAATAGCATCGCAAAGCGAGCATAACCCCTCAGCCTATTAAGGTTGAAGGTGAGTAATGGTGAAGTTGGCTTAGTGGAGTGGCTAGTTTGCATATGGAAATTAAAATTGTGGAAACCTATTTTGAGGATGTGAGCGTGGCGGCCATATTGAATTGCGAATCGCGCTGATTTTCGAAAGGAACCTTCCCCTTACAAAACTGCATTAGGCCTACACCCACTAAAAATTGAATCCATCCTCCAAGCCGTTCTCCTCGAAGTTGATGTAAACCGATTTCAAGCACGTTGCCCTGGTGGCCATTTTGAGAATCAGAACGAGCCCGTTTTCAAAAGGAACCTTCCTCTAGTCACCCCCAACGTACATACCAAAAATGAATTTAATCGGACGAACGGTTCTCCTCGAAATTGACGGAAACCGATATCAAGCAAGACGCCCTAGTGGCCATATTGATAATCGGAACAAGCCCGTTTTCAAAAGGAACCTTTCTCTAGTCACCCCCAACGTACATACCAAAAATGAATTTAATCGGACGAACGGTTCTCCTCGAAATTGACGAAAACCGATTTGAAGCAAGCCGCCCTAGTAGCCATATTGATAATCGGAACAAGCCTGATTTTGAAAGGAACCTTCCTCTAGTCACCCCCAATGTACATACCAAAAATTGAATTGATTGTCAAAGCCGTTCTCCTAGAAATCGACGGAAACCAAGTAGCAGACACCCGTCCGCCCGCCCGGACGGACGGGGCATGGAATGACAATACCCATCTAGCCCATTTTGGCCGAGGTGTAAAAATTGATTCCATTCTCCAAGCCGTTCTCCTCGAAATTGACGGACACTGATTTCAAGCACGTTGCCGTGGTGACCATATTGAGAATCAGAACGAGCCATTTTCGAAAGGAACCTTCCTCTAGTCACCCCCAACTTACATACCAAAAATGAATTTGATCGGACAAACTGTTCTCCTCGAAATTGACGGAAACCAATTTCAAGCACGCCGCCCTAGTGGCCATATAGATAATCGGAACAAGCCCGTTTTCGAAACGAACCTCCCTCTACTCACCCTCAACGTACATACTAAAAATGAACTTAATCGGACGAACAGTTCTCCTTGAAATGGACGGAAACTGATTTCAAGCACGACGCCCTGGTGACCAAATTGAGAATCAGAACAAATATGTTTTCGAAAGGAACCTTCCTCTAGTCACCCCCAACGTACATACAAAAAATGAATTTGATCGGACGAATGGTTCTCCTCGAAAGTGACGGAAACCAATTTCAAACACGCCGCCCTGGTGGCCACATTGATAATCGGAACAAGCCGGTTTTCGAAAGGAACCTTCCTCTAGTCACCGCCAATGTACATACCAAAAATGAATTTGATCGTACAAACGGTTCTCCTCGAAATTGACGGAAACCAATTTCAAATGCCGCCCTGGTGGCCATATTGATAATCGGAACAAGCCCGTTTTCGAAAGGAACCTTCCTCTAGTCACCCCCAATGTACATACCAAAAATTGAATTGATTGTCAAAGCCGTTCTCCTAGAAATCAACGGAAACCAAGTAGCAGACGCCCGCCCGCCCGGACAGACGGCGCACGTAACGACAATACCCCTCTAGCCCATTTGGGCTGAGGGGTAATGAAACGGCCAGGGGCCATTGTGCTCACCGTATACATCTTTTAGTAGGCAGGATCATGCTTAATTTAGAGGTGAATATGGTGAACACAATCAGGCATGAAGACTTTTTTAGATGTGTATTGATGTCAAGTAATAAGACAGGGCAGTATATATAAGTTTATGATCCAACCAATAATTGTCTATGACATCAACAAAATCAATATCGTGTGATTGCCAAGAGTCCCTGCAATAAAAAATCATCGAAAAAAAGTCATTAATATGCGAGATATTGCACGTCCTACTTTTTCAGTTTTGACCCCCTGGTGGCCAAATCAAGAATCAGATCAGGCCAAAATTCGATGTCAGAGATTATCTGATGTAGGGGGTTACATGTACCAACTTTCAAGTTCATAGCTTCAGCAGTTAAGAAACGTGCCATAGTTACACTCTAATGGCCAATTTACGCCATTTGACCTCTGTGACCTAGAAAAGGAGGTCAAATCCAAAAATCGTAGGATATGTGGTGTATCCTTGCTAGAAGTCCCTGCCATAAAAACAATTCACTCAAATGAGCAAGATATTGCACTTCTTCCTTTTTCCATTATGGCCCCCTGGTGGCGGAATAAAAAATCAGATCAGGCCAAAATTCGGCATCAAAGGTTATCTGATGTAGGGGGTTATATGCACCAAGTTTCAAGTTCATAGCTTTACTGGTTAAGAAACGTGCCATAGTTTACACTCTAACGGCCAATTTACGCCATCTGACCTCTGTGACCCTGAAAAGTAGGTCAAATTGAAAACTCGTAAGACCTGTGATGTATTCTTCCTAAGAGTACCTAACATAAAAACTTTATCGAAAACAAGTCACTTATAAGCGAGATATCACACTTTTTAGATTTCCACTTTTGGCCCCCTGGTGGCAAAGTCGAGGATCAGATCAAACTGAAATTCAGTACCAGAGGCTATGTGATATAGGGGGTTATATGTACTAAGTTTCAAGTTCATAGCTTTAGTGGTTAAGAAACGTGCCATAGTTACACTGAAACAGCCAATTTACGCCATTTGACCCCTGTGACCTTGAAAAGTAGGTCAAATTAAAAACCCGTAAGATATATGATGTATCCTTGCTATGAGTACCTACCACAAAAATTTCATTCCAAACAAGTCATTAATAAGCGAGATATCACACTTTTTAGATATCTGCATTCGGCCCCCTGGTGGCCAAATCAAAAATCAGAGCGGACCGAAATTTAGTGTCACAGATCATCTGACCAAGGGAATCCGGTGTACAAAGTTACAAGTTCATAGGCCTAGCGGTTAAGAAACGTGCCACTGTTTTTGAAACAGGATACGACGACGACGGACGACAGACGACGACGGACGACGGACGACGGACACTGCGGTATTGTATAGACTCCCCTACGGTGAGCAAAAAAGGGTAAGGTAACCTGCAAAGTCAAAGGGTTTACCCTTAACTATGCAGCATCGGAAATAATAAATTTCCGTACAATGGCTGATATGGTCAAAACAAATTCAACAGACTTGGTGGCTAATACATACCCTAACAAGATTGTGAGGAAAAAAATGCCACTTTAGCATCTGTTACACAAACAAAGCACTATGGGCTTGTCTACAACAAGCTCAGGATGGTTGGGAATTGTAATACACTACCTTATCGCTATTGACCAGTTGTAATTTTAACTACCGTGTCTTAAGTGTGACTTGGGGAGGGAGTCCAGATAGCGATACAACCATATATACGCAATGAAAGTTGCTAACATCTTCATGATGTAGACGTTTATTTACACTATATACATATTCCACGATCGATTTCGGTTCGCTCGAACCCTCATCAGGCGGTATACAAGACTGAATGAGAACCATAGACTGGTGACGTACATACTATTATACATTATGCAATGCTTGAGTAATTATAAGTGAGCTAAATTTAGAATAGTTGTAGAAAATATCACAACCCTTAAGTTGACAATTGGGTGTTTAGAATTGGCTTTTTGATTTTGATATGTATTGCCTCTTTGATGGAACATTGAAACTCATTTCTTGCAGTATCTACAACTTTGAAATTCTCAATCGAGAAGTTGGATTCGCACGACCTACAGGCATCCAGGTGTTCCCTAATGGCAGAAGGTGCTCCTGATTTGCCATGTTCACTGACCCTGGTGGTCAAATGTCGCTTTGTTTTACCTATATAGGTTAGGTTCGCATCACGCGAACATTGAAATTGGTAAACAACATTTGCGACCAGGGGCAGGGGAGTACGGCTTTTCAGAGAGAAATAGTTCTTGACCTTAAATGATGTGTATACTATCTTGATATCTATGAAGAATTTGGCCTTGAACAGCTTTTGCAGTTTGCTACCAAAGGTGACTGAAGCCTGACCAATGTAGGGTATTGCAGAAATTGAAGAGTTCAGATGCAGAAACAGACAAATCCATTTTAGCTCTTTTGTGTAAAACAGATTTTTTTTTTGTGCCTTCCTGGTGAAACATATCAAATTCATATGGGGTGATACTGAACTGATACAAATAATATAATAGGAGACAGAATTCCCAAAAATCTTATTTATTTATTTTTCGTGATAAAACATGCTTTAGATTGTGTTTGGTCGCAAAAACAGACAAATCCCCAAAATTACCTTTTTCACAAAAACAGACAAATCCATATTATGTTATATTAGGTTCAAAAGAAGAGAATTGTGACCTTTCTTCTTCAATAATGATTGGTGAGTATTAAAAGTGAACTACAAAAGCCTTGGGGCTGATAAAAAAACATACAGCTGGTTTCCCATTCAATAAAATCTTACTATAAAATCAGTCTAGAGCTGTCAATCCAAGACGCAATAAACCTCATTTTTTTACTGTTTTGATAAAACTTCCTATATTCGTTTCACACTATCTATATGAGACTTTTACTTTTACTTTTAAAAGGTTGGGTTTCATTTGGTCAGGGATGGAAATCTCACAGACAAGGTTCTTCTTGCCAAGATTGGGCAGTGTTCATTGTCAGTTTCCTGAAGGAAAATGAGCCAGTTCAACACTAAAGATTAGTCCTCCTCCTCACTGTCTTGAAGATCCTGCCTGCCAATGTTATGTTGACCAACTTCCTCCAGAGCATCCTCATAATATTTGCGGACATCATTTTTTGCGCCAATCTCACCAAGAAGCTTGAGGACGTCATCCTTTTTAGCAGGCTTCACACAGTTGACCATTCTCTTTCAGCTGCCCTGAAATGTTCCCACTTCTTGCCCCTCTTGAGTATGGCATGGTCGCAATACTCCCCACCGTACACCTGCTTGAATCCAACCTTGTCGAAATCAATTCGCAACATCTTCGCCTCGCTGATCTTGAAGGAGCGCTGTGACTTGCAGTGATCAGCAGCAGCATATTTGTAATCCCGACACTTCCAGTCATTTCCATAGATATGGACATGCCCATGGTTAGACAAAATCTCGACGTATTCGTCTGGCATTAGTATCTGGTCGTGTTTCCTGATATCCTGCTCGATGCGTCCGAAGGCACGATCTGCTGGCAGGAAACTGTGACCTCTGACAGGGAACGTGTACTCTATGTTTAGCTGTGGGAACTTCTGATTCCTCGTGGCACAGAGCATAGACAGAACATTAATGTTCTTGTTTTGGCCGTAACAGGAATCAGAAAACAAGCGCAGGTGCTGGTGGTTTTTCAGATCATCCCCAACAACAGAAACAAGGTAGTGATTCAGCGCTGAAGCCACCATGTTGCTGTCCTTACGATTTTGACTTTCGAGCCACACAAATAGATGAATGTCATCCTTTCCCTGAGGTTGACCACGGCCGCGGTGATGAACGACACCAAAGACATACAAGTAGAGCTAGCGCGAGTAAAAAGTTTGTCCAATTGGAGACTTCGGCAACACGAGGTTCTCCATAATGTCGAAACACATTGTAAACGAATCCTGAACATTGTTCAAATTGTCATAAAACCTCCTTGTTCGACGCCTGTGGAGCATAAACATCATTGATGTTTCACGTTTTTCCTCATCCGAGATTGACTGGTCCTTCAGTTTAAAGCGAAACTTCAGGCAAGCACTGCAGATGTCGACTGCCGGATGACCAAATCCTAGGTTGAAGTCATAGACAAAGACGCTGTAGTACAATGCGTATGAAACCTGGTCATGGTTTTGGGCCGTGAAAAGCTGGTGCATCTTCTTGACACTGAGATCGCTTGGCAGATACTTTCGCCCTGGAGCCCCACGCCGTGCATAATGGCTCGCACGACACGTGAACATCTTGATGTGATCGTGGATGGCAGTCTTTCTCGCAAGATTTCGTTCCGCATTCCGCACCCCTCCGCGGTTTTCAGGCCTTGCAACACCGTTTTCCAACCAGTACTTGGCAATATTCGCCAGTCGATCCTTCTTGATACCTGAAATGATAGAATGAAAAACAACATCAACAAAGATCAGAATTAAAATAGCAAAGACTCCAGGAAGCTACTACGTCGTAAAGTATTGTCGC
This sequence comes from Lineus longissimus, assembly GCF_910592395.1. NCBI lineage: Eukaryota > Metazoa > Nemertea > Pilidiophora > Heteronemertea > Lineidae > Lineus > Lineus longissimus. The sequence goes on along the minus strand of NC_088309.1, from coordinate 13,936,473 downwards.
ATCGCCTCAACAGAAGCAAAATCCACGACGTTATGACAGCCCATATCACCGTTTCAATATAGGCCTAACAGCATTGTATTGTTGATTCTAATCATGGAAGACACCTAAAGGAAGGGTCTGGAGCTTCATCTTGGCTGAAATTCAAGATTTAGTCACTACTAATGTGCAGCTACTCACCAAAAATGCTCATGAAGGAAGCCTTACACACTGGGACACGGTTTTTGTTTTCATCCAAAGTGCAATACTTCACACTAATGTCTCTTGCATTTCTCTTGGCTACATCCGCTACTTTTGGTCGCCTCCTCGCACATTTCTTAATGTCCATGTAGGAGAGTAGGGTAGCATCCTGTTTTACCTTGTCAGGGGTCGAATAGAGCTGATCTTGTGCACATTTAAGGGCCTCACCGGATAACGAACTCGCCATACAGAAACCACGTGCATTGTGTACACACGAAATCGATGGAATTTTTCCGCCGCTGCTATTTCGCAATCTTTTCGAAACTGCGCGAGCAGAACTTCCTGGATTGACTCTTTTCTTACGCCCAGTAGGTGAAAGAATCACTGGCTCATCAATATCATCAAAGTTCTCCATTATTTATGCTGATTTTTCGAGAAATAAACAGGAAATTTTACATCGATTTGAGAGAATTCATGGGTGCTGCCATCTTGATTACGTCGTGAATTCTGACGCGCTGATTGGCTGAATGGATTTGTCGGTCTCTGTGAAGAACGGCGCATGTGACTTGTCGGCTTTTGACGACAAACAGAGAATTTTTGCGCGTTATACGGGGGATGTGTCTGCTTTTGCGGGAAAACGGTTTTGATTATCGTAATGGCAGCACCTTCAACTCTCATGTGGTAGTCATGGTTTATTTTCGGTGGGAATGGCGTTTGTCGGTTTTTGCGCCTGAACTCTTCAATTGTTTCCATACTTTCCTTTATGGGCTGGGGCATATCCGACTCAGTGTCAAACTTCTTGTTTAGAAATGATTTTCAATGTTCCATCAAAGAGGCAATACACATCAAAATCAAAAAGCCAATTCTAAACACCCAATTGTCAACTCAAGGGTTGTCATATTTTCTACAACTATTCTAAATTTAGCTCACTTATAATTACTCAAGCATTGCATAATGTATAATAGTATGTACGTCACCAGTCTATGGTTCTCATTCAGTCTTGTATACCGCCTGATGAGGGTTCGAGCAAACCGAAATCGATCGTGGAATATCTATATAGTGTAAATAAACGTCTACATCATGAAGATGTTAGCAACTTTCATTGCGTATATATGGTTGTATCGCTATCTTAAGTGTGAGTCCACAAATAGACCATGCAAAATCTGTAAAAAGTGATAAGATGGGGGGTCGGAGTTTCTTGCTGAATTATTTTTCAGAGATTGGCCATGGGATAAGATTCAGACTGACAAAACCGTTCGGCGAAAAAATGCCACCGTTTACTAATTAAAAATAAAACAATTTAAAGGCCATTTTCAATCAAAATACTGGACAATTTTCCTATAAAATCGGTCAAATTGAGTGATTTTTCATGACTTAATGAACAAATGATGCCAATGTTCCTTATTCGTAAGTGAGACTAGAAGGCATTGGGAATTTTTTCATGGTAAAATATTGTACAAAATCATACGTACATTAAAGATGTGATACCTCTTAAAGGAACATTGCCCCCATTGACCTAAATGTATGCTCTATATTATCGCCACAGGGACTGGAGCGTTATCCTTTTCAAATAGCAAAGCTAAAATGTGGTTCTCAATTTTAAAAAAATAAAATCTTTGGGCGCCCCTTCCACTTTCCTCTAATTGCGTACTGTTTTGACCCTTTTACACCTAATATTTGACCTACAGTTCAAATTGTCTTTCACTGTTAAAATGCAGTTTTTAGGGAGCTTCCTATTAAATAAAGAGGTTTTTGTACTGTATTGGAAGGCTGGTGAATGTGGGGCCTTACTGCTCCAAAGAGTGCCGCCGGTAGAACCCCCTGGTGTACATTGTACCCCCCCCCTCGAGTAAGGTGCGGTTCTGTCGGAATTGGTATCTACGTCACAACAACATTTGGTTACAGTTTCCTATTCCTGGCATGACTTTCATCAACCACATGACATGTTGAGCCATGCCCACGGTTTTAGTCTCATCTGACAGATCCTCTTAGTTCTGTTTCACTCTCTTACTGAATAGCCAGGAATTTTGAAAGCCACGCTAGTTCATCCAGACATACGACCCTTGAAAATGTAGGCAGACTTGAGATTGGTATTGGACCTCATCATCATGGAGGTGCCGGAAAGTTCAGAAATGGGCCAGCCAGTCCTGCTGAAGTGTGGATTTTCAAACATTGCTCCACATATGCAGTGTGGTCTTGTGAGAAAATATAAACATGATTTGAGTGTAGTTAACCTAAAAAAATGCACCTTAAAAAAATGCAGAAAGAATGTTAAAGCCCATTTGAAAAGTTTGAATATGCCATTGAATGATGTAGAATGTGAATCGGATCTGATTGCCTTACGTGCGGGATTTTTTGATTTGTCAAGTGGCGTCTTGGACGAAAAAACTATCTGCCCGGTCCACAGATACAAATGAGGCAATTAGGAGAACGAATCAACTCTCCTGATCAGGATGCGCAAATGTCGCTGCTACAACAGCAACATGGAGATGGATGTCCAACATGTCCAACAAGATGAGGAACAGCAACGCCGGCAGAGACATTTTATGATAGCTGCTGCTGCAAACATGAGGAGAAGGATAGGCCTGAATCGATTGCGCCGGATGACACGTTTACGGGCCTTCCGAGCCCGTCAGCTAGAAGAAAGACGCCTGAGGGGAAGGAGAAATCTACTGTTAATGATTTTGGATGCTTTCGCTTTGAGACTTCAGAATGCCCATCAGCCTCAGGTATGTTTTGCGCGTGGTCTACAACATCACACTTCGAGAATAGAGGACTCAACTGTGGAATCCCCCAACATTTCCCGAAAAAAGGTCGTAAAGGCTGACTTCAGGGTCTACTAGTCATGGTTTTTGCAGCTATTTATCATGCCTGTAGTAGGCCTGCTATAGCATATATAGTAGGGTATGTCTACAGTACATACAATACATACCAATACCAGGCCCTATGCTATCGAGAAGTTTTCAGCTTGTGCATGCAGGAGAGCCCTACTTAAACATTTTTGTAAACTGGTGTTCCTTTTTATTGCAGGTGCGACGCATGTGGACAAAAGAAAGATCCAGAACCTGGTCAGACAGGGTTTTTCGTGGGAATATGTGGCTAGATGAGGATTGGATTGAAAACTTGCGAATGTCCCGTGCAACTTTCGTGTACGTATGTGACCGACTTTGTCCTTACATTCAACGACAGGATATACGGATGCGAATGGCTGTGCCAGTGGAGGACAGGGTTGCATTGACACTGTGGAAACTCGCTACCCCAGGGGAATTCAGGACTTTGAACCAGTTGTTTGGGCTTGGCCGATCCACCATTTGCACGATTGTCCACGACACTTGCCAGGCCATATGTGAGGTTCTTCTTGCCAGTTACTTAAAATTTCCCTCAGGGGACAGGTTGACGGAAGTAGTGAATGGCTATGAGGATGTTTGGGGTGTTCCTCAGTGGGATGCATGTACCTATAAAAGCGCCAACAGAACATCCAGCTGACTACTACAACAGGAAGCAATTCCATTCTATAGTGTTGCAAGGAACTTGTGACTACAAGTAGTGTTTCACAGACATCTTCTTTGGGTTTGCTGGGCGTGCACATGACACACGAATACTAGCCAATTCAACACTGTACGAACTTGGTTCCAGTGGTAATTTGTTACCTGACCGGCCTAGACTACTAGGAGGTGAAAATATCCCACTTTTCGTAATTGGTGACCCAGCGTATCCCTTGTTGCCTTGGATAATGAAGCCTTTTGGGAACAGAGGACGGTTAAATGCTCAGCAGAACCGACTAAATTATAGACTGAGTCGGGCAAGGATGACCATTGAAAATACATTTGGGAGGCTAAAAGGAAGATGGAGATGTCTGCTGAAGAAGAACGAGTACACGTTGGAAACTATCCACAATGTTGTAGTTGCATGTTGTATTTTGCACAACATTTGTCAAGTGCACAAGGAGCCATATCGACGACAGTGGCGTGATGAAGTCAGGCAGAAAGAGGGTGAAGATCCACTCAGGATGGTTCAGCAAGTAGTCCATCCCCCTAACGCCAATGTGCTTGCAGTACATGCAAATAATGTCCGAAATGATCTCATGCGTTACTTCAATCATTGACTATAGAACAGTGACATGGTCATAACAGAAACATTGATGCACATCATTGACACAAGATGCATTTTTATTACATAACATTTTAATGATCAGCAGTGATTCATAAGCGTATGAATTAAGTACAAAAATATTGTGAAATTCAATTTAGTTTGTTTTCTAATTATGGAACTACAACTTTAAATCTACATATTGCCCCCCCCCCCCCCCCGCTTGACCAACAATACACAACAGTGGTGGGGATCACTGGAATGTCATAATTTTGAAGACTAGTCAAGAATTGCACCAAATTCTGGCATGCCCTCCCAAAATGGCTAGAGTTTGACCTGACTTGACTTTCACTCATTATTATTCAGCACATCAAAGCTGGACCTGAGTGTTTCGAACAAGCCTCTGCGTTCCTCGTTTTCTGCAACAAGGGGTTGCATCGGTAATAGTGGTCGCTGAGGTGGCTGTCCCAACAAATTTGGCATCTGTGGCTGCATGTTTGGGGGTGACAGAGGGACAGGTCGAATTGGCATTGCTGGACCAGCTGTTGGACCTGAAACAAAAGTGTTGTACAATATAAATGAGCTTTGTTGCAGATGCATGAGGGCAACCAAGGAAATTTCATCCTCACTACATGTATATTTCAAATCAACCATGCACCTTAATATCAATAGCCCATGATTTTCAGCCTCGGAGTGACAATTGGATGGTATAAGGATGTACCTGTGCCATAGCCAGGCATGACCGGTTGTGAGAAACTGCTCATCATCAGCCTCATCATCTCCATCTGTTGCTTAAATTTGTTGGCCCGCATCTCCCTCTCCATGGCAATTTGTCTTTCCATTTGACGATCTTGATGCTCATAAAAGCGATCATCAGTCTTCTGGACTACGTTGCTTATGGCATCAATCATGGTTGTGTCATCTGACTTCCGCTTCCGTTTGGTCTTGGGCGGCTGAAAATCTGTAGAATTTTAACATGGTTTAGCTTGATGCAATTTAGATCACTGCAAAATGCTGAATTCGGCTAACAATTCATAGCAAAAAGGCTGGGGGGGGGGCTACCTGTTAGTTCAGTCAGCATTCTGATAATACATTTCTGGGTGGGTCAGTTATTCTCAAGATTTGATTGACATCCTACTTAAGAATTGGCTGAAGAAATTCTTCTTTTTTTAATGTCTTGGCTTATTTTCAGGAGAGAAGGCAAACCTTTCATCACAGTGTGTATTCAATTAATTTTGTTTAAAACATTTACCATTGAGGATGGTCTTCTTCTCAATCTTATCATCGTCTCTCTTCACTACCGGTACCCCTGGTTTGGCTTTGTTCCGCTTGTCTTCCCCTGCTTCGGTCTGTTTGACAGTGACTCTGGTCTTTCCTGGGCCTGTAAAGACCGGGATGTAGACAATAAAACTGCTGATCCTGGCACTAGCAATATGTAAATTGGTTCTGCTCTAAAGTTGGTAGTTTTGATAGTAGGCCTACAGCACTGATCAGTGTATGTAAAAAATCCTACTGTCACTAGTAACATGTAGCCTACCAAAGTGTCATTACATGTAATTTCTTGTACATGAATTAGAATTTAACTGAATTTAACTTCGAATTCAATAATCTAACACAGCGGTACCGGTACAGGGATCCCACCGTCCATGGGGTCCAAAGGTTAGTATGTCTATGACAAGATGACAAGCTTCAGATCAACACTTTACTTACGATTTTCTTTTGGCCTAGTGTTCGGCGTGTTAATCTTGGGTGTCGGCGGGGGTGGAGTTAAAGTCAAAGGGCGTATCCCATCCAGTGCATCATTCTCCTCGCCCGGGTCAGTGATGGCACCGTCGTCTTGGTCAAGTTCGCCTAAGTCGATGCTATCTTCATCGCTCTCATCCATCCATCGCCTAGTCACAGGTGGGGGAGCGTTGCCGGCGCCCACATCAATCCTTCGCCTAGGCACAGGGGTGTGCCTACCGGTTCCAGCAGCCATGGCAGCAGTGTCGATAACACGCGCAGGGTCTGTGATGGGCCTGTTCCCCAAAATTTGGTCCATCATGTCATAAACCCTATTCAACAAACGCGTGTGCCCTGACTTGCCATTTATCTTCTTCTCTCTGTAATAATCAGTTCTCAGAGCTTTCATTTTAGTACGACACTGCTCTGCAGTGCGATCGTACCCCTGAAGATTCAGTAGTTCAGCCACTCGTTGGTATATGGGGAGGTTTCGATGAACTACGCCGAGTTGGGCCTCAATATCCTCCTCAAGCCAAATGGAGATTAGCTCATCCACCTCGGCATGAGCCCACACAGCCCCTCTATTCGCCATTGGAGAGAAAAAAGCTGACAAACGGAAGAAATCTGACACTACATGCACTATTGACAATGAAATGACAGATCATGCTTTCTCCATGTGCTAGAACGGAAATAACATAATGCGCATGCGCACAGGAGGGCAGCCTTGTTAATGCGCATTGAGTTGTTCAGACTGAATGCGTATCGGGCGATCCGAATTCTAATGCGAATTCAATACGGTGCTGGAACCGTTTTCGATAAACCGATCTGGCATCATTCCAAAACTATTTCAGTCTGAACAGTTAATACGAATTCAGGTTTTAATTCGTATTCAATTCGTATTAAAACGCTAGTGAGAACACAGCTTTTGGGACCGAGGCATAGGGAAGAGAATATCGGAGGAAATTTATCAGGAATGGAATGTCCTTGTACCTGTGGGATCAAGTAAGTCTTGTGACATTATTGACATAGTATCATCACACTGTGTAATGCATACGTACATCATATGCCTATAGGATCCTTGCACCAGGACCAGTCAATGCCTGAGGTGGCCTTTCAGAATCAAAAACAAAAAGCTAAATAAACATCAAAACAACACATACACAGCTATCTTACAAGGTGTTCACAATGCGGCTTTTTGTTTACTGCTGGTTGGTTGTTGCCTTCAACAGCTTTCTCCCACGGATCGACTGGTGTTACCTGCAACTTTTATCATTCACATGTTTTTGCTAAAAGTTGCCCTGAAGATGTTGTGTCATTGGAGACTGTTCATTCTAAACTGAGTCAAACGTCTGCTTTCAAACACCCATAATGTGATTCTCCTTCCTGTTTTCCCCAACGTCGTATGCACACACTCTCACAGTATAGGACTAGGAGCATTTTGTAAATTCTACTGTTGATTCCAGGCATTTGTAAAACATGTGATGCACATCACAGGGATCTATTGGTGAGAAAAAATATGCCTTCAAGTCAGGTGACAGTCACTGATGAGCAACAGGTAGGTCGGAGGGAAACATATCAGGTTTCATCATTATAATTTGATTCACATAATTGTCATCGACATGCCACTCAGCAGGATTTGTGTGTAACAGTGAGTGCCGACACAGCCACAGAATATCTTTGAAGTTCTGTAATATGCCTCAATGCAAGCGTTATTCACAAACAATGCCACTCATCATGGAAACTTTGGAACATGCCAATAAAAAGAACTGTGGTTAGGGCCTACCGGTAGGTCATTTCCTGGTCCAATTTCAAGCCTTGCTAATTCCTTACAAAGTGCCAACAATATTCAAATCTTTGGCCAGATCAGTCAAATACTACTGAAACAGATACCATACATGTATCTTTTCTCAGCCACCCTGCCTACATTTCTCTTCTTATCTTTTCAGCCTGGTCCTTCAATGCTACAGTTCTCATCAATTCTTCCTTCTACGGTTCTACCTCCAACGGACTCGGAGAATGAGGTGAGTTTACCATTGGCATTGTGCAGTCAGACCGAAAATATTTTTATAATGGAACATGTGCTACTGGTACATATGACCAAGTCTCCTGAACCTTTACTCTAAGTAAATAGAAATACAATCTTCAGTGCTCATACACAAGAGACCTGTTATTACTACAAGTGCTGGGGCCAGCAGGCATTATCTGATATTGAGACATGAACAGTTACCTTGCCATGCTTACTGTCAATCCATATGTTGCTACAGCAGAAAATACTTTTTGCAGTGTGAGTCTCCCATGCCAGAGAATATCCAAGAGACAGGAGATGATGATTCAAGTGCTGAAAGCATTATCAAGGTAAAATAACATAAACATCACTCTTATCCACCAGCACTGGTCTAATCATTACTTTCACTTTGTCTTGCATATACAGCATGTACAAGGAGGCAATTGAAATAGAATTTTTCATATGCTCTATCAAACTTTGAAAGGCTTTGTCAAAAGTTAAAAGGCGTGAAAGCTGTTCCGTACATTTTGTACAATCGTGTATCTTATCACCAATCACTCTGCTTGGTGCATTGACGAGCGAGAAAAGGCAGTAAGTATGATTTTGCTCGTCACACTCTAAAACTAAACATTGTTCCCCTCATACAATGTGAAAATTTGTTAAGACAGCATTTTTTGTTTCAGGGTGGCCAGTTTCTCCAAGTTGCTGAGTCTAGTAATGGGGAATCGCCATCAAGCCAAGAAGAGCTTGACGTTGATATGTCCTGGGCACCAACACCAGCTCCAGGGTACTCTGATCTTGCGATGGTCAACCGGTTTTTGCAGCAGGGAAGTTGTGCTCCTGTTGATGGACAGCTCCACTGCAAATTGGAAGAGTCGTCTGAGAGTACGGTACAGTACTACAAGAGGAAAGCTAAGGAAGCCATAGGCTTGGCTCTTCGGTGCATCGCACCAGGCCAAGCAGACGAACTGATGTGTCGTGTTCAGAAGGCAACTGTACTACCTGACGATACCTTAGCATCAACTATTGTTGAGTGTTACAACGAGGCAACATCATGGTACACAAAACGGCAGATACTTTCGATTTTAGCAACGAATAGGACAAAAGAACAGTTACTAGTAAGTTGTTGTTGAAAGTGGGACCTGCCCTTTGCCAAATGAACTGCAGCCAAGTGAACAACAGCATGTTTTTGGGATGCTACACATGTTTTAGGTTGATTGTTTTACTCAGTTATGTAAAAACAAGTGTCGTGAAGACAATCAGTATGCACTGCAGTGGTTGGGGCATGACAAAGATTCATGCTTCTGGCAAAACTGCTGATTTATCTGCCCCTCCCAACTGACACTGCCAGAATTATTTCAATATCCCTAATTTATTCTACTTGTATTCTTGTATTTCAGGAAATAATACCTGGTCTAACTGTTTACCGAACTGATCAGGCACGTAAGCATGCACGAGAAATTGGTCAGGCCAAGCCCATCGACTTACAGCCAATAACTAAATCCCGCTTGGATGATGTCAAGGTTGACCATTTCTTAGACTTCATATCGATACCACAATTTGTCCAATATGTTGCCTATGGAACCAAAACCATGAAGCTGAGTCATGGGGAAAAAATAGACATTCCCAACATCGTGAGAACAGTGATTGCTTCACAAACGATTAGTTTGTATCTGGCCTTCTGTGAAGAATCAAATTTCGAGCCTCTAAAAAGGAGCAGCCTCTTTTCTATCATTCAAGTATGAAAGTCATCTTTTTGATTTTTGAGTTGATTTTCAGCATTACAATATCCCTGAAACATAAGCTACATCTAAATCAGTTTTTTGATGTAGACTTTATACCTAAGCTGCATCAACTTTCTTATCAAAACCTGTTTTGCTGCAGCATAAATTTGTTTTGTTTTTTAAATCATCTTCATTCTCGATGACAGATTCAGGCTTCAGTGTGAGACACACACATCTCTTTTCCTGGCAATCACAGATACCAGCACTGAATTATCATCATGGTAATCCTCTAATAAAACAGCATATATTGCCTTATATTAGGCAACTACATGCTGTCTGTAAAAAGTATTTCAACTACTGGTAGTAAATATTTTTCTAATCTCATGTTTCAGGTGTGTGCTGCATCCAAACAAAAATCTTTGGCAGGCCTGGACAACATTGCGGCAGAAGGATCTGAGGCCTTTGAACTATTACTGTCTGTGTTGGAGACACTTGCAGTGTGGTGGGTATCAATCAGGTTTCAAAATCAGACAAATAGAAAATCACTCAGTCAATGCGTATCTATTGCCTGTTCTCTGAGACCTCCATCTTATTATTCGACCTAGGCAAGTTTAAATTATATACCTAGGCGAGTTTCCTTTCCTATACAAAATGATGTTGGGCTTTTCACTTCAAATTGATGTACATGTATGTGCCCCTTAGTATTGTCTATTGATTGGCACCCTCCTCCTTAGTTGACCAAGTGATGAGCTGCAAAATACAGCTGCCAAGAGAGTAAACAAAAATCGGATTGTGGTGACCCATATTGAAAAATTCGACAACTGTAATATCTTATTCTACAGTAATATTTTATCACTTGAATGAAATGATCATGATCTATATGGATGCACTTTTCATTCTCAGGTTATCCACCTGCAACTGTGAATGAATTGAGGTCTAGAGTGCGTGCAGCCAAGTTATATCTAAAATCAGACTTCAAGCTTCATATCAACCTGTCCGATCCATGTCCTGACCACTGCATCACTTATGCCCTAGCTGATGGATACTGTGAGGTGCAATCACCCACACAACGTGTGCTGTGAACGATGTGATGATCTAAGAGATCTAATGGAGACAATTAACCTTGCTTTGGAAGACCCAAGTGTGGAATACAGGTGAGTTAATTCATATGGGAAGCTTCTGCATTTGAAGCTTTTTCCACTTCCATGAGTCAAATGTGCACCTCACAGTGGAATGTTGCATTGAATGTACTCGCTAGCTCCATGGGTTGTATTGTATTTTAAATATAAATGATTCATACTAAAGCGGGAGGGTGTGATGAGATTCGTAGGCATTCCTGATACAAAGTTTCATGTGTACATAAGGAATCTCAACACACTACAAGAGCCTGATATAATTGCAGTAGCCAGGTAGTGTGTTCATAACCATAGATTTATATCAATGGCCAACTACATTGTAGTTTTTATTATCAGGTACGCCAAGCAAAAGGAAGAAATTGGGTATGATTATGAACTTGCTAAGGATAGGATCTTCCAAATGAAGGCACACATGCTTCGGGCGAAGAACCAGGAGTATGGAAAGACTGACATCCTTGAGAGACTAACGCAAAACCAGGCTTTGGCAACAATGGAATGGCCTATGAAGTTCCTGCCAAGTAAATTTCGAGAATCACAACAGGATTGGTTCGGCAAGAAAGGAATATCCTGGCATGTCACTGCTGTTGTTTCGAAAGACCAGAACAATGAATTCCAGGTATGTAGATAAAGTGCAATACTTGCCAACAGTCTCAATCTTCTATATCCTACAGAAATAGTTTGTTAACCTGCTTACTTAGGTTGATATTTGCAGTCATTTATTGCACAGAGGAATTTTAGGTCAGTTTTCTAACTTTTTGGAAAGGTGATCAGAAACCATTGTCCCTTGGGATCTGAGTCTGCAAGTCTGTATCTCCAGGAGTTGACAGGCTAGAGGAAGTCATGGTTTACATTCCTCCAGTTTCTTGGCTTGTAAGATATTGTTCAATGAAGTCAATGAGAAATGGTAACCCATGTGATATTCGTTTAGTTTGATTGCTTGTTTTATACTTATTTTCTTTTTTCAATCTGTGTTTCAGATCCACTGCTATGTCCATGTGGTGGAGCAGTGCCGACAGGATTGGTTTAGTGTTTACTCCATCATTGATGCTACGTTGGGCAGAGTCAAGGTTGACCTACCAGATGTTTCAACAATCTTCCTTCTCTCAGACAATGCTGGATGCTATCATAATGCATCTTTGTTGTTGGCTCTTCCATCTTTGTCAAGATCAAGTGGTCTAAACATAAAACGCTATGATTTCTCTGAAGCCCAAGCCGGAAAGACCATATGCGATAGAAAAATAGCACCCATGAAGTGTCACATCCAGCGCGATATCAATGAAGGACATGACGTGGCTACTGCAGCTGACATGGTAAAAGCCCTGGGGAGTTATTGTGGTGTCCGTGGTTGTTATGTAGCTGAAGTAACCCTGAATGCTACTGCTGTTGAGGACAAGAAAACTGTGAAATGGCCAGGTGTTACAGCCTTTACAAATTTCGAGTATATGGAGGAAGACATTGTTTGTGTTTCGAAAGCGTACAACACCGGGGGTGGCTCCAGGCATTCAATTTCTTCCTTGCTGAGCAAAGCTGTACCACAGGGTACATCTGGTGTGGCAGTAATGGCGTACACAGAACCAAGGATGGGTACTGGTGCCATCCGTGGCCAAAGGCCTTGCCAGCTTGAAATTCCATGCCATGAAATTGGATGTGTGCAAGTATTTGCCACAGAAGAAGAACTCACTACCCACACAGCTATTGGCAAACATGACCTCAGGCTTCTACCGGATACCAAGATGGACGAAATCAAAAGAAAGTGAGCTGGAAAGTTTTGTGACGTTGCCTTGCCAGGAACTTCGTCTGGTGAGCTTGCCCAAACTAAACTTGTCGCATTACTACCTCAAGAGTCTTCAGTGCCCCCTGGTTGGGCATATCGTCTCCAGAAGTCTTCTCGCAGGTTCAGCAAGGAGATTCATTCATTTCTTCAGAAGGAATTTATGAAAGGTTTGACAACTGCTATGAAAGAAAATCCTGCTGATGTGGCAAGAAAGCTAAAGTCTCTATTTAGCAAGGAACATTGGTTGACTGCTCAACAAATTGCTTCCTATTTCAGTAGGCTTTCTGCTAAGCAGAAGTGTGGGCATCCCCTAGAGAAGGAGGCAGCAGATGATGAAGAGCAGGAAGTAGCTGTTCGAGAAGTTCTAAATCACAGGAGTCTCCGCATCAAAGTGATGAAAGAAGCAGGACTCCAAGTAAAAAAACTGCGACCTGCAAATTGACTTGATCTCTCGTCCGATCCTAATTGCGGGGTTGGCCATGTCCGCCGAGGAACACAATGTGGCTTACTCCAGCCGGTGAATACCGTGATTCTTTGCTTCTCAGAGGCACAATGAATTTTGGAGAAAATGAACCTATATTCCACAAAAAAGAGCATTTTATCCGAAGAAATCGCGTACAAACATGTGCTGCCACCCGTGTCTTTAAAACAGACATCACCAAAACTGGGTTGATGTTATTTTTTTACTTGCTGGTTCTTTAAAGGGGTAGGCTGTTCGTTCACATCTAATTACTGTTGGTCCAGTTAAATCTAGTTCCTATTCCTTTGCAAGGTGACACCAATAGTCGGTCGTAATGCATGATACATGCAACCATACTGGCGCACTATCTGTATACAGTTGTTGTGTATATCAGCGCTTACCGATTGCTGCGTGTTGATTTAGGCCATGAATCTATCGTGTTGGTAATAGGAGACTATTTTATACAAGGAGTGTCCAATGTTTCAATTATCAGTAATCTGCCGAAAATGTAAAGTTCGCTCTGGTGCTGTTACGGCTGTGGCGTATGCCATTTTCTTTGAATAACCACCAAAGTTACTAAACGGCGTAAGCCTTTAATTTCTACATTTCAGTACTGAAAACATGAACCTTTACAATTAGGGAGAACTTCTGTTTTCTTTTTGAAACTAACTTCGGACGGTTTAAATCACATTATGATTTGAAACATTCCTCCTAGAAAGGCACTTATATGACTGCAGTGAGCCCAGTGAAAAATCAATGAAGAAATTCAAATTCAGTTCTTCCGACTGGGCCTTTAGGATATTTGAGATCCTCTTTTCATATTGATCTCAGATATGGAGAAGCTATCCTGTTATTCCTACCTGACTTTTGTTTTAACCAACAATCTGGATAGTTGTATTACCAGTGCTCAAGCCAAGCAATAACATTGCTAATTGTAGGAGTACATGTAGTTCTTGTGTGATTCCAGGAAAGTACCCTTTGAATCTTCTAAAGAGTACTTCAGACTGCGCACATCGTATTACATGTTGCATCATTTTATAACTGTAGGATGTAGCCTACTCAAGAGCTACATTATTCATCTTCTCTTTTAAACATGTGTTTAAGGTGATATTTCTGTTATGTTGTCTCTGATAAAGCCAGAGGCTTGTGCCTGTATGTGACAACTTTTGTTGTGTTGTAATAAATTTGATGATAATTGACATTATAATTACTCCTAAGTCTGGTCTTAATTCTTTCCATGTTCAGCTCAGGGTCATCAAGCTTGCTGGTTTCTGGATTCAGAGTTCCTACCCAGAAATATACAGTGTTGATGTTGTTGAGCTTGCAACAACGTGAATGAGTCTACCGGGTATTGTGAAAAGGATGTGCGTCAACCTGCTAAATATTGTCCACACAGTATAAAGCTGTGTACAATGTTTATCTACATGTACAGTGGAACCTTACTTTATAGTGGACACCTCCGTTAGCAGGTTACCCTCTATAAAGATGACTATACTACGTCCTGATGGGTCATTTCCATGCAATTTGGCAACTTTGATCAGGGCGCTACTCAACTTCTCCCAGTTCCAGCAGTGACTTTTAAATAGAATGTCAATTTCATATTTTATTTTGGGTCCTGCAGGTTGATCCGATATAGTATTCATAATTCCCTGTTCAATTGACTTGTCTTCATGTTGGTGGGTACCCGGTACATTAAAAATGGACTTTGCACTTTTTTGAGGTTGCATTGTTTTTTGCCAAAAATGTATGGAGGCACTTCTCACAATCTCCCCCAATTTCATTTTGGTGTTTACTTGTGTCTTCTAATTCAGATGAACCAAGCTCAAACTCTGAGCTTCTGGCACTTGCAAACGTGTGTCCCAAGCAATGAATTGCCTTGGGATAGTTTGTGGCAGTATAAGTGCTCAGTTCAACTCTTTTCTGATAGATGGCAGCACCAGTAAGATGCTGTAAAATATGACGAAAATCCATCTTTTTGACCCATTCTTACGCTTTCCCTGAGATGGCGCCCAAAGATTTTATTTTTTATTTCAGATAATAAGATATATGCTACAAAATTAGGCATGCCATAACACCCAGCTCCCTGTGGCAATTTAGCTAGGAGTGTTTCTTTTCACCTATGTCAAAAAAGGGCCTATGGGGTAGGGGTTCTACCAAGGCCTATTGCTCCCATACCACAAGGTTTATCAACTTGCACTTACTTTGAGAGCAAGGGCGAATCATACTTCAACAATACCCCAAAGGGCAATTATGTAGGGTTTGTGGTTTTTGCTTGACAGCAGTTCAAATTAACCCCTTTATTTCTATTTAAAAAAGATCGTAATCCGTCAAAATTGAACTTAAGCAATTAACTCAGTAATTAGTGAATATTTTTGACTAATATTTTACATGCTTTTATCTCTCCATAGGAGAGACCTACACACCAAATTTCATCAAAAACCGTTGACCCCCACCTTATCACCCACTGCATGGTCTACTCATGTACACACACTTAAATGTTCTATCATTATTTCATCATGCTTCAAACAGTGAACGTTGTTCTAACTGCAAAAAAATTACACTGTGAATTGAATTTAACAACCCTGGCATACACTGTCAAACATCTAGATACCTATATAAAGGAGAGTTGTCATAGTTTGTCTGGCCTACTCTCTGTTGTCTCGAACTCTACAGCATATACTTTGCCTCTGGAACATCGATATTATGAATGGGAAGCTTGTTTTCTATATTCCGTTGCAATGAAATCACCAGAAAGTTGCCTTTTGCAAGGGAATTCCCTTCCTGGCTTGCAAATCTATTTATAGTTCAAGGGATTCCAACACATCGTACGCTGCCATCTGGTGGCGCCAGTTGGTACCTGTACTCTCCCTGTTTGAGTTTCAACCAGAATAGTCCAATAGAACTGATGCTTGCTGTGTTCCCAAACATCGCCACCAACTACACCAGTCGTAATTGGTTGTCCGAAAGAGCGATTTTAGCCCAAAGAAATGATGCCGTCAGACACCTAAACAACACCCTCCTTCAACTTCTTCCCACAGAAGAGAAGCTGTACACATCCACAGACACTGTACCCGACATCGATCAAACCGTTCACTATCCAGTCGAATTCCTCAATTCACTCCAACCAAGTGGCATGCCCCCACATGACCTCAAATTGAAAGTTGGCTGCCAAATAATGCTCCTCCACAACCACGATGCCCCAAGATTGTGCAACGGAACACGCCTCATCGCTTCAAGGCTACTAAGCATCATCATCGAAGCTACCATTGCCATCGGTGAATATGCAGGATCAACAGTCTTAATCCCCCCGGATACCGCTCATTCAAAGTGACTGTCCATTTCAGTTCAGGCGACTCCAATTTCCCGTGACACTCTCCTTGGCTATGACAGTGAATAAAGCCCAAGGACAGACACTAAAAGTCGTTGGACTATCGTTATCCACACCATGCTTATCCCACGGACAGCTTTATGTAGCATACTCCAGCGTTGGCCAATCGTCTGCCCTATACTATCACGCAAACGGAACAAAGACAATGAACATAGTTTATCCAGAGGTACTTCAATAGCAAGAAATGCTACATCGGCACCACACAGGTAAACTGCTGGCACGCGCAAACCCGTCACCGACGGGTACCATGCTAGTTGTATATAATCCCCATGTATTCAGTGGGGCGATATTGAAATATAGGAAGATTTGCTCATCCTGTCTGTTATTTAGAACTGGTAATATAGCTTGTTGCGGGGCTCGGTCTGAATCATTGGCCAGGCAATCCGTGCGTCAGTGGGCCAGAATGCTTCCGAAATTGGAGTGTGGGGTTCAACTCAGCCACGTGAATTTGCAAACCATGACCCTCACATATAGCTTTGGGTGTAGAATTTATTTACTTGATTTCTGTGCTTTACAAGACCGCCTGTCATATGAACAAGAAATATTCCCGGCCGCATTGTGAAATTGAATAATATTATGAACTTTGCAATTTTCCAAAGTGGTAAAGTTATTATCAGCGGTGTAAAAGATATAAAAGATGCAGAAAATTCATTTTTACCCATCCTATTGAATATGCAATTGTCCAGTGTTTAGATATTGCAAATCATTTTAAAGCTGATGGAGGCGGCTTTGAAAAACATTCATTATGACGCATCCCATCCTGCTGGATTCGAGAATGTACAAAAACTTTACAATGCGGTGAAACATCTTGGTTTAACTCAATCAAATGTAAAGCAGTGGCTTAAAAAACAACAGCCCTATACTGGACATAAGCAGGCTAGGAAACACTTTCCAAGATGCAGGGTAGAAGTAATCCAGATAGATGAGCAATTCCAAATGGATTTGGCTGACATGTCAACATCAAGGTTTTTTCAACAAAGGTCTTTTCGAGTTATAACCATGCCAAACATCGATGTATTCAGATGGCCCCTGCCGATGTAACATACAACAATGCAGAAATCATAAGGCAGCGACAAAAATCCAATACCATTAATATACAGTACAAGTTTAGCATTGGCGAAAATGTGCGTGTGAGTAAAGTCAAACATTTGTTCGACAAGGGGTTCTACCCTAGTTATACTGACGAAATATTCACTATTTGTAGATGTAGAAAACGATTGGGGTAGCAAATATACACAATTTAAAAGATGCCGAGGGTGAAATTTTACAGGGAATTTTTTACCAAGAAGAGATGCAAACGGTTACTAAGCCTGTGCTATGGGAGGTTGAAAAAGTTATAAAAACAAGGGGCAGGGGCCTTGACAAAGAGTATCTTGTGAGGTGGCATGGTTATCAATCAAAGTTCGATAGCTGGGTCAAAAAACTGTATAAAAAATTCATTTTGTGGGAGATATTGACAATATTTCAGACAATAATGGGTTTGAGATAAAACTCTATCATACGGGCAAGGACATTGCAGTGGTTGGGCAGCACAGCTGTTTCAGCTAAGCCTAAACATGACATCGAAATAAACCATTCTGCCTACTAGCCTGCTGCCCAACGATTGGTCCATGCGAAAAGCCTGTTAACCGCTATGTAAACATTGTCGCCAATACACATCTCACACATTATCGCAATACCCATTCAGCCAAAGGGTTAATGCATTGGCATCGTTCAAACATCAGCGCGCTTCTGTACACGTGCTCGAATTAGATACGACGGTTTTCATTGGCTCATAAGTTGTGTCACATGACCATTCACCCGGCTTGAAAATTTCATGAAATTTGGACCAAAATTAATGAAACAGTGGCGATTTCCATGCTTTTTCATGAAATTTGGACCAAAATTAACGAAACAGTGGCAATTTCCATGCTTTTTATCGATTTTTCGACAAGTTACAGATTTCGGAATTCTTCAAGACTAGATATCCAGGTAGGCACAATATCATATATCATAAATACCCCGGCTGTTTTGCATAACTCATTTCAGTTTCGTACAGAATCGTGCGTTTATTCTGAAATTTCTCAAACTTTGATCTGCTCAAATTCAAAATGGCCGACTTGCAGACGGAGATTGAGATGGGGTGCCAAGTTCATCGGACAACATCGAATTCCCTTGATCGTTATTTAGCAAAACGAGTTACTTCCAGTATTCATTTAAATCTTTACTTTTAAAATATATATCTATTTTATGTTAGTTTGCTGTATATTCATGCAGAAAATGCATTTGAAAAACAAATGTCTAAAAATAGTTGAGTTTTGAAGTTCGATGGTCGGGACTATTTTGGTGAAAGGGGTACAGCATGGGTAATAGTACAATAATAAGTCATGATCGTGCTTATGAACAAGCCATGAGTTAGCATATACCATAGTTTATGTTGAAAATATCTTTACAGATGTAATTGATAAATATAGTCTTAAGAATTCGCCAAATATAGAAAAGTTCTTGGTATATTATCCACCTGTTAGCAAAATGAACTCGCCCATTGACCCACATTCCAGTTTGTTGTGGTATTTTTGTACAGGGTGATGCCAAAACAGTGCCTTTTTTGACTGGTAAACATTCCTTCAGTTACTAAAATGCCTTTTTCTTTAATTTCAGCTGGTTGCATGGTGTGTACTGCAGATAACTTCTCGACTTAATCCGGCTGATGTGATGCTTTAGTTGATTCGAGAGGCTACATGTATGTAGGCCCAGTACGTCGACATCATTGATCCGGCAGTGAACAAGATAAGTGGTAAGTTAAGCGATGTTTCCCTTCATCTATGTATTCACAAACAGATGATTGAAATCATTATACTGTATTCCCGTAGGCTTTGTATGCATGTATTCTATTCTAATAAATTACTCTTTATTTCAGGTTCAGCCTCCAAGATGTGTCACCAGAAATGCAACCGACATTATAGACAGGCGTGATTACTACTCTGATTTTGGATTGATGGTAAGTTCCGAGGCTATTTTGATTGCAATTAAATATTATTTGAATCTACATTGAAATAAAAGTGGACATCTGTAGGATACTTCCTTTCTTTCTCTAGATTCAACACTGGTCAGTGTCAGAATTGAATTAGAATAGAAGCTGTGTCTGTTGGAGAGCCACCCCCAGTTACCCCCCCCCCCCCCCCCCCCCCATTAAGCCACTGCCATTATGTTTACACTCGCCTTTACAATTCCAGGTAAAGTCGTCTTCAATGGACCTGACTAGGAATGATGATGGTGACTTCCCTTCTCAGAAAAAAGCTCGGTTGGATTCGAAAGTTGGTGCAGGCGGTCATAAGCGATATTTCGGTCGTAAACGCAAGAAGTCCAAGAAATCCACTGACAAATCAGGAAAACGTATATTCAATGTCGGCGACACGTGTTTGTTCAGATTGGACTCAAACGTTTATCTTGGAACCGTTCTTAGTCAAGTTGATGAACATCATTTCCAAATTGAGGACTATACAGGAACAGTGCGCACCTTCATTTGTCTGTCACTTTTATTAAAAGAAAGTTAAAGTTGAAACTTCTATAGCAAGGAATATGAAGATGTGAACTTTGTATTATTATTTTTTGAATGTATGAGTCTATTGAATGTAAATTAAATGTATATTGTGAATAATTAATAATGATAATGTTGTGTACATTGAAATCATGACTTTTGATTTTTGTGTACTGGTACTGCCTTGATATGTTGTCCTCTGTGACTGTTGTCTCATCTCTCGGAATAACAAGACCCCAAGCTGGATGAGACACCTACATCCCCTAGATATAAAAGATAGGTTGTGACATAATGTCCTCTGTGACTGTTGTCTCATCTCTCTTAATAACAAGGCCTCAAGCGGGATGAGACAACTACATCCCTTGCCTATGATAATAAAGGTTGTAACATATAATGTCCTCTGTGACTGTTGTCTCATCTCTCGGAATAACCAGGCCTCAAGCTGGATGAGACAACTACATCCCTTGCCTATGATAATAAAGGTTGTGACATGTCCTTGGTGACTGTTGTCTAAACTTCACTCCCGGAATTACAAGACCCCAAGCTGGATGAGACACCCGTTGTCCTGCCTATGATATCATAGGTTGTGACCTGTCGATTTTTGCAACTAACTGTCTCATCTTGGTAGGTCTACAATAGGACACATTTGTCCTGCCTATATATACTATAGGTTAAGACCTGTTCTTTGCAACTAGTATTTGTCTCATTTGAGTACAACAGGGCACCAATCTTTCATACCACAACATAAGTAATGGGCATGGCATTTTCAAATGACGACCATTCTTCACAACGAATAACGAAGTAGGCCCTTTTAAAATGCCTTTTATTTGTCTTTGTCTGAGTGCAAACCTAATCTAATCACAGCCATACAAAGCTATGTTATATGCAGAATATTAAAATGCTTTTTACAGAAGAATTGGTATCTGGGCTGAAACATAATAGAGGTGCAAACAATCATCAATATTTTCACAGAAAAACTCCATCAAAGTCATCTTTTATATACCACACAGTGCAGGCCCAAGCCTATCCAAGGTGGCAGCCGGAATATAATACACAAAGCTTGGTTCGGGTCAAGTTGGTTCTAATAAACGAATGCAATCTTAATTACTACTAACACAATTAAGGGGCATACATGGGTGGATTCAGGCCTTTTATGTAATCCTTAAGCGGTTGGGGTGAGGAACTGGGTTGTTTATTGGGGTAGCAATTAACACCTTCATGCCAGCACCTCCCTAAAAAGCGGCGTCTGGTGCTGTCTGATTAAACTTGCGTTTCTATTCTAGCTGAAACAGCTGTGGCAGATCATGTCGGGAAAGTACAAAAATATTGGAGATGTGGTGAAGTCATTGAATAAGTCGACTGTTAGTTATTGTGGTGAGAATATAGAATTTTCAAGATATGTTGATGAGATTGATCGAGCCCTCTATTTTGAGTATGATAGGGTAACCGGTTATGTTAAACTGATCATAATCATCCAAACATTAGAATAACACTAAAGGGTGATTTAGCCAACTGCATGGGGTTTAAAGCGGACCAGATATTTGAATGTGATCAGAAGGTGACTATAGAGCAGATATCGATGCGGGGTTCCATACCCTTTATGTTTACTCTGATATTGTAACGTCGGCGATATCATGGTGCCCCTAATTCGAGTTGTAGATTTTAGTAAGAAGCATGATGAGAATACTGTAAACATTTACAAAAACCCTAACTATCTCCCTGTCGTACGTAAACAATTTGATAATATACAAATAGATATAAGGCGTGATAATGGCGAATTGGTGCAATACGCGGTAGAACAGTGGTTGTACTCCATTTTATGCAAAAATGAGGGCAAATTACAGGCCAGGTGTAGGTTGCTGCTGCGATTACTACACTAGCCAGGCGGGCGGTAATGTACCCTTCTATGCCGGTACAACTATGCAGCATGGCGGTGGAGTGGGCGATATTTTAAAAGGGTTGTTTCGATCAGCTGTTCCAATTTTTAAATCGGTTGGCAAGAAAGTACTACCCGAATTAGCAAGTGTTGGTTTGAGAACTGTAAATGATATCATAGTGAAAAAGAAAAATCCAAAACAAGCGCTGATGGCCAATGCCGGTGAGGCTTTGGCGGGGCTAACCAGAAATACAATAAAAGCAAGAGCCATTAGGGCTAAAAGGAAGAAGCCAAGAACTGGGACAGGAACTCGAAAATTTGCTAAAAGCGCTGCTGAAGGAGAATTATTAAACAAAGGCTTTAGTTCATGAGAACTAGGCACCATCCACCAAAAGTGAACTTGATATTTTTCAATTACCACCCACGCAAATTGCCGTAGATTTAACCCAGTGGGTAGAATTCAGGCCTCTGAATACACTAACGGATGGGGGTCCAATAGAGTTTGTGCTGAAGGGTGAACCTGACAACTATCTGTACCTCGTTATACGCAGTTATTCATCAAGTTGCGTGTGATAAAAAAGGACGGTACGAATTTAACTGAAGAGACTGTAGATGCCGATGGTAATCAGGTGGCTGGGTCAAGGGTCGCCCCCGTTAATCTTTTACTGCATAGCCTGTTTTTAACAGGCTGACGTCACCTTCAACGACAGCCTGATCAGTCCGAGTAGCAATACATATCCTTACCAGGGTTATTTAGAGACCTTACTAAGCTACGGCGCCGAGGCCAAATGTACACACCTCTGGCAGGCGTTGTGGATAAAGGATGAGGGCGGGAAATTTGACGTTAATGACCCTTGGGCCGATGCTCCTAACAGTGGTTTAGTCAAACGTTACAAGAGCATTAAGGGAAGTAACTCTAGCATTTTACTTCGGGTTTGCAGAAGTTGCTTTTGAATAATAACGATCTAAAGTTGAAATTTATACAGCAAAGTGATGCATTTCCCTAATGTCAGGCGATGAAGATCCCTCCTACAAGATTAATATTATTGAGGCAGCACTTTAGGTAAAAAGGGTTCATGTGGCACCCACCATACAGCTGGCACATAATAGAGCCTTTGAAAAAGCCAACGCCAAATATCACCTGACCAAGACTGATGTTAAAGTAATAAATATACAGGCTGGTAACGGATAATGTTTTCTTGGGGGAACTACCCAACATTACAGCCAGATCCCGTTAGTGAATGTCAAAAAGCGAACCTCAGGCTGCAAAGGCAAATGCATTGATGCCTTGAGGTTCGCGTTTCTCTTTGAGTTGCCCGATGATGTTGGTATTAGGGTAATCAGGTGTAATCACAGATAGTCTAATCGCCTCTTGCATATCTGGCTGACTGCTTGCCACAGCAGGTGTTACCTATTTATATGCTGACAAGATGTTGACTTTAGTAATGGTCAACGGTGTAACTTTTATGTGTTTGCTTTGTGGTTATGTTGGCTGAACTTTTGAAACGACTTTTAACCCCTCAGGACCATTCTCCTTAGGGGGTCATGACATGCTGCTGCTTAGAATGCTGTGTTGTTAAAGGGAATATCTCGTAGCAGCGATTATAAACGAGATTTAAATTTCTGGTTTTTGCGGGCTACTTTAACAAGAGGCCAAAGGGCCTGGCGCTCAGCTGGATCACCTAATAACATAGGACTGAGGGTGTAAAGTAGTAAATATCAGCTTTACACTACTGTTTGAAGGTCAAGAGAACACGTTATACCACTAAGATTTCCAATGCAGAGCTGCCAGCTGGATGAAATATGATTGAACTAATCAGCCATGGTATATAAATATTACAGGAGGCAACGGAAGATATCCCTAGTTCAGTATGTTGTATCGGTAGCTTTACAGAAAAGAAGTGTCAGAGAGGATGAGACTTCTCCATGGACAACTGTGGTATGTCCAGGCTGGGTTATACAGCACAAGGATACAAAATGCTGTCTGTAATTGAGAGGTATCCTGATTTAACAGAGGTCAAAATAAATAGAAATGACCAGTTTGGGACTAACACCACTGTCTTTTTTTTTGATAAGGTAGAGATTACAGGAGTCAACAAAATTAATTTTATTGAGAAATTGACCTGTCCTGCAGGTGATTGGAATTTACAATACGAAGGGTCGTTTTCATATTTGAAAATCCCTTCATAATCAAGGGCTACCTCTGACTAAAACAGCACCCATAAAGAATAGACCGCCAATATGACCCCAGCTCCTAAGTGTGGGAAAACCCAAGTCCAGCAACCAAAAGTACCAAAAATACATTTCTGTTTACATTTGAACTGCACAAATCCGTTTGTTTACAATTTCCCGCGAAATCTCGAAAATCAGGTGACCTCTATTGGGGCAGTGATCGGTAACGGTGAACTCCTTCCGACCCAACAGGCAAATGTTTACATTCGTGTCTCCGTGTATCATGGATTCATGTGTATACTAACACCTTGTGTTGACACACTGACTGACTCTGACTGTGTACATTTCTACAGCGACGAAAAACGATCACAAAAATGGTTCTTTTTAAGCACTCGTGACATGTTTACAAAAACTAAAGCAAGTGTTTTGAGTGGAGGTTTACCAAATGAGTAGCGTCTGGGTGATTATAAACCATTAACCCACATTGTAACGAAAGGTTCCGGCTTGACGCTAATCTCCAATGACGGCAGCTGCCATTTTGCCATACTCTCGAAACTTTGGGATCGTGCAATGGAAATCACATAATTTCTGACACACACTGCTACAATTCATCATTTTATTGTTCTTTCACAGTATTATTACGCCACCCCGATTCGCAAGGCAGCTTGTACCAACTGGCTCTACATTGACTATCCCCAATACAAGCCGAAGAACAGTGTGACAAGTTTTTCATTTTACCTTCCAATCACAGTCAAAATTTTCTAAAACAACCGGCAATGAGGACAAACTAATAATCTCAAACCAATCACAACAATGTAATCAACACATACGACCTCATCCGAAGAGCGGATGATTAAGTTTTAGCGTTGACTCAAGGTGATTTAATTCCTTCTTCGTCTCGCTTCAAATTCATACAAGATGCACGCTGGGCGTGGCAAATAACCAGGTTTTCGAAAATTATATGTTTGTTTAGTTTGCAATATGGAATAGGAAGGGTTGGGAGTGTTGCTGACTCAAAATTCATATTTCCCTCCTCAAAACTCTCCACAAGTTTGGTCCTGCCATCTAGTGCTTTGGCCACAACACCTCCAGGAAGTTGCTTCTGCACATGTCACTGGGCATGAGCAGATGCAATCTGGGCACCATCTTTCCAAGACATAATTTTTCTATTTCACCAAATTCTACAATAATAATCTAAATTATAAGTGAAACCATTTTGTGTACAGAATAACAAATAGCTACATTTAAACCCTAAATCCCCTGCTCCATTTTCATTGTAATATAAAAGGTTTCACTTTCCAAAAAGGTATATTTATAGCAACATTGCCAACCCCTTCCCAAATACATACATGTGCATAGTGCATTCAATCTCTCTGTGCACACCCTGTGCATTTGCACTGTCATCCATATGTGGATTTAATATATATTTTGTAAGACACCTGTCTTTCCTTCACTTATTTCAAATTCTATTGTGCTGTCACGCACAATTAAGTACACAAAATGTCACGTGTTTATCCTAGTATTTCCAATTTCTAAATTATTTACAAAACCCCGGTCCCAGATTGCATTCTCATTCTCGGCGCCGCTCCGCCATCCGTCATGCCTGAGCATGCTGCGGTGCTGGGAATTAAAAAGGTCAGGACGTCCAATGTGAGTCTGCTAACCAAGGCGTGCAACAAGGCGCAGAAGGCAATCGTTGACAACAGATCCCGAGCCACTCTCAGAGATTCTCACGAATCCGTCTCAGCCTTGTTACTGAACCTGATAGAAACAAATGACTATTTTAAGTCGGCGTTGACCGAACCAGACGACATTGACCTAGCTGATTCATGGATGTGCGGCAGGTCGGAGCAGGCTGATCAAATATTGCAGAAATTAGTAGCCCAGATCGCGTTGCCGCAATCAAAGACAATCACCGAGAGCTCGTTTTCAGAGGAGCAAGCTGATGGGGATGTTGACGATATACAGGATGATTGCAAGAAGAAACTCCATTTTGGTAACGATGGCCTGTCGAAGCTCCGTGCGGAGGTCCACCAGTCGAAATCCAAGCATGAGCATGTCCAAGCCTGGTTGTCGTCTCCCTCCAAGGGTCCCCATACTCGTGTGAAAAAGCCAGACGCCCAACAACTCCAACCAAAGATCGAGGTCCTGACAACAGATGATGACAGGAAGGTTGCCAAGACGTCAGTTGCTGCAGCGCCAGCCTTACAACATCAAGCCGCTGCTATTCCAGTAGTCACAACTCGTAGCCCGTTCCGTTTGAATCCAGACGCTCTGCCAGTGGATTTTAGGCCCAAGCTATGGAAACCGCCAGCCACTATCGACGCCTGGATAGATGAGTTGATTCCGGGGCAGGAAACGATGTTGCACCAGGGCACTTCCTCCAAATTGAGACCCGAGGAGCAGATGTTGGAGACGCTGGTCAAGCTCGAGAGCGATAGGGGTTTACCATCAACACAAATCCCAGTCTTTGATGGATCCCCACTCATATGGCCAAAATTTGTCGAACAATTTTACACGCAGGTCCATGTAAAACCAGGACTCAACGACGCTCGCCGTATGGACCTTCTGCAATCACACGTAGCTGGAGATGCAAAAGCGATGATAAAGGGAATTGGCTATAGTGGGCGCTGTTATGCCGATGCGCTGAAGGAATTGAAGAGAACATTTGGTCATCGAAATTATGTTGCGCGCGCCTACTTGAACCAGATCACGAAGGGTCCAACTTTACAGTCGTACAACTCTACAGCTTTGCGAAGTTTCTACGTAAATATACGTGATTGCGTCATCACACTAACACAACTTGGCTACGTGACCGACATGCAGGGAACAGATCTGCTGATACGCGTTGCTAGGCGGCTTCCTGTTGATCGTACCCGAGGCTGGAACAAGCATGTCTCACGTATATCGCAGTCTAGAGAACCATCACTACGGGACTTGAGGGATTGGTTAGCCGAATGCGTGGAGGCTGAGTATAACCCGTATGCTGTGAAGAGCGCACCGAAGGGAAAGTCAACCAAGGATGTGGACGCAGTCTCTTTCAACACTAAGATCACGTCGACTGGGACCAAAGCTAAGCCGAAGAAGGAAACGCCATTTTTCAAGAAAGAAGCGCCGTCCTTAAAGAAAGACCAGAAAGAAACTACGTCGAAGCAGTTACCAGCATGTTCGCTTTGCAAAGAGTCTCATGCGTTATATCGATGCTTTCGTTTTCTCAACAAGAATTCAGAAGAGAGAAACAAATTCACCGCAGAAGCCAAGCTGTGTCAGAACTGTTTGCGACCGAACCATGGAGCCGAAAAATGTCCGTCAAACTTCACTTGCCGGGAGCCGGGATGTGGTCAGGCCCACCATACTCTACTTCATGAAAAGGTTACAGCACGGAATGGATCAATGAATGCTGGATGCGGGAGTAGACCTTGTACATTCTTCCAGCTGGCGAGGGTCTATGCCTTGGGAAACAACGGTCGATGGATACCAACCGTAGCGTTCTTGGATTCAGCCAGTGAGATCACCATCATCGACAAGTCATTGGCCAAGGACCTTGGTTTGAAGGGGAAGTCCAAGCAGCTTACTGTAAAGACACTCAATGCGGAAACGACAGAGATGAGTCAAACCGTCAGGATGCAGCTGAAACCAGTCAACGATCCTGATGGGAATAGCATCCGAGTAGAAGAAGCATGGGTTGTTGGAGACAGTCACTTCCAGTGTCCATCACAACGAGTATCTGCAGATTGGGAACACCTCAACGGTCTTGGTTTGTCAGACATCGACTCAAGCGAAGTAAAGCTACTCATCGGTATCAACGTTGCTAGAGCACATCTTCAGTTTGACACTCGGATAGGAGAGGATACACAGCCTATCGCGGTCAAGACCCCACTTGGTTGGACTCTGCTTGGAACCTCCGATCAAGCCACGTCATCATCTGCCAATGTCAATATCATCAACGCCAAGGACGCTGAACTAAAGGAAGAGATTGAACGTTTCTGGCGGTCAGAATCATTTGGAGTCCGACATGCTGAGGAGTCTTCACTCTCAATTGAAGACAGAAAGGCGATACAGATACTGGAGGAAACAACTCGATTGGTAAATGGTCACTACGAGATTGGCATGCTCTGGCGCGACTCGGAATCTCCGCTGCCTGACAATAAGTCTATCGCGAGTAAAAGACACTATCTTTTGGAGAAAAAACTGAATCGAGATGAAGATGTCAAGTGTCTCTACACAGAAACACTCGAGGGCTATGTCAGTAAAGGTTTTGCGAGGAAGCTGTCAGAGGAGGAGGCCGTACATCGCTCACCAAAGACATGGTACATCCCCCACCACGGGGTGACAAACGTCAATAAGCCTGGGAAAATCCGTGTGGTTTTCGACGCTGCTGCCACCTGCCAGGGAATATCGCTCAATGACACTCTGATGACTGGTCCAGACCTACTTAATAGTTTATTTGGCGTATTGCAACGATTCAGAGTCTACAAAGTAGCCATATCAGCAGATATAGAGGCAATGTTCCATCAAGTACGAGTACCGAGTCATGATGCAGACGCTCTTCGATTTCTATGGAAAGGAGACACATTTTCCAGGGGAGTTCACATTTTTGGGGCGAAGGACAGTCCGACATGCGCCAATTATGCACTGAAGCGATGTGCCATGGACAATATCCACAAATATAGTCAAGAAGCTGCAGAAACCGTTCTCAAATCCTTCTATGTTGATGACCTGGCAAAATCGATACATGGAGTCCAAGCTGCGATTGGTCTAGCACAGGAGGTCACCAACATATGTGCTGAGGGAGGCTTCAGAATCTGCAAATGGTTGTCCAATAGCCTAGAGTTTCTCGAAAGCATTGAGGAATCTGAACGTACCATCAAGGAGCTCAGTTTCACAGAGGTGAATACCCACCGACCGCTCGGACTCAAGTGGAAGATCGACGATGATTACTTCTTCTTTGATATTCAGCCAAGGAACGTCGTAATGACAAAGAGAGGAGTCATCAGCGTCTTCAGCCAAATATTTGATCCCTGCGGTTTCCTTGCACCATTTGTCTTCCTGGCCAAGCTATTTGTCCAAGAATTATGGAGAGCAGGACTGGACTGGGATACCCCGCTGAATCTACAATTTGAAGAGAAATGGAGGACATGGCTAGATGAACTCACTGGTCTGTCTAAGTTTAGACTACAGAGATGGCATCCGTACCTAACACCTGAGGCATCAGATATCCAACTTCATATCTTCTCCGACGCGTCAGAATTAGGATTTGCAGCTGTAGCATTTGTACGCTATGAGCCCGACGACAGCCAGATTGAGTGCTCTCTACTTGCGGCAAAAACCAGTTTGGCACCTATCAAGCCATCATTCTCAATACCGAGATTAGAGCTACAAGGTGCTGTCATGGCCAGTCGACTTGGGAACACACTCTCCAGAGAATTACACTTGAATCTCTCCGCAGTATGGTATTGGACCGACTCCACAACTGTCATCCGCTATATCAGTAACGAGACAAAGCGATTCAAGTCGTTCGTAGCCAACAGAGTCTGCGAGATACTGGAGACAACGAAATCAACTCAATGGCGGTACATACCCAGCAAGCTCAATCCAGCTGATTGCTGTTCCAGAGGTGTCAAGGCTGATGCTCTTTGTCGAGATGCACAATGGTCAGATGGACCGTTCTTCCTGCAACTTGAAGAGAAAAATTGGCCACAACTCAAAGGAGAAGCAGACGAATCACAGGACGACGATGAGATCAGGAAAACAGAATCTACAACAGTAAAGTCTACCATCTTCAACATCGGGCAGAAAGGAGAGACGCCAATGATCGTTGATGTAACAGGCATGATCAATACAACAGATAGTAGATGGGTGAGACTGGTTAGACGTACTGCCTGGTTGAAGCGTGCGGTAAAAAACTTTGCAAGCCCGATTCTTCGACCTAGGGTGGAGTCATGCCGCTCTGAGAGTATCACTGCCGCGGAATATTGGGATGCAGAACTTGATTGGATACGCGCAGCTCAGCAAGAATGTTTTCGTGAAGAGATGGACGAATTGCGAGAGTATGGAAGGCTAAAAAGGAAAAGCAAGATTTCGCCGTTACTTCCATTCCTTGATGAAGCTACAAACTGTCTTCGAGTTGGCGGTCGTTTGGAAAAAGCCGACATACCCGACGAGACGAAACACCCGTTGATCCTGCCCTCTGATCATGTGGTCACGTCACTACTCTTCGACGACGTGCATCGAAGAAACATCCACTGCGGTCGGGAACACCTTGTTGCAGCTATGAGAGAGAGGTACTGGCCGGTCCGAGGAAGATCCAATGCAAAAATCACTATCCACAACTGTCTGCTATGCCGAATACGTCGTGCCAAGCCGGTCGTCCCAAGAATGGCAGATCTTCCGGAGTTCCGTATGTCAGCATCTTCCGGAGTCTTCCATCACACTGGTCTGGACTATTTCGGACCTTTGTATGCCAAAGTACGAAGATCCACAGTCAAGCGATGGGGGTGCTTATTTACCTGCTTAAGCACCAGAGCTGTACATCTAGAACTAGCCGATACCCTGGAGACAGACGATTTCTTGCTCTGTCTAAGAAGATTTATTGGTCGCCGAGGTCAACCGAGAAGCATCCACAGCGATAATGGCACTAATTTCCGAGGGGCTAGCAACGAACTCAAAGAATGTCTACATAGCCTGAGTCAGCCGAAAATCCGAGAGTTCCTGTCTCCCCTGTGTGTGGAATGGCACTTAAATCCACCAGCTAGCCCGCACATGGGTGGAGCATGGGAAAGCTTGGTCAAGTCCGTGAAGAGAGCCATGAACTCCGTCCTTCCGAAGCAGAACGCCACAGACTCCGTCCTACGTACAGTACTCGTGGAGGTTGAGTCAGTCATCAATAGCCGACCGCTTACACATAATAGCGATGATCAAGCAGACTATACGGCGTTGACACCCAACCATTTCCTGATCGGCCGGGCCGTTGTCGTTTCACCTCCAGATGTCGTCTCACCATCAGAAATCAACAGTCGGAGACGGTGGCGTCGTGTGCAGGTCATTGCTGATCACGTTTGCAAGAGATGGCTTCGCGAGTATCTACCAACGCTGACAGTACGAAGGAAATGGTTAAAGGAGGAACAAAACCTGGCTGAAGGCGACTTGGTGATTGTCCGTGAGAACAACCTACTCCGAGGATCATGGGAGATGGCGAGAGTCGTCGAGACCTACCCTGGCAACGATGGAAGAGTCCGTTCGGTGATGGTCAAGACACCAAAAGCAACCTACGTGCGCCCAGTTGCGAGGATTGCGCTACTTGAGGAAAACATTTCAGACTGAGTACTTTGTCAGGATCTGTGAGATAAAATTAGTTGTCTAGAGTTGGATGCCACTGAGAAATCTGTTTAATTCAAAATATATAATTTGGGTATTTACTTAAATTTCTGTATCCATTTGTTAATGGATATATATATATTATTTGCTTGGATATCCCAAGTAAAATTCCTCTTTCTCAGTGACACACTGCTCTAGATGGCTGATTCTGTGAACGAATTGAAACAGTTGTGTATGAAGTGCTAGTAACCTCTACACAACAGTTTCAATTCCTATTCTGGACCATATTCTAATCTTTGGATTCGAGACGTTTCGAGGATGTGTTGCGCCGAGATCTGTGGTTTGTCTTGCAGTTTGCAGTTATGGTACTGAGACACACAGGGTTAATCTCTACTTGCTAAATTCAATGGCTTTGGCCTTCATGTGTTAGATTTGACAATTGTTGGCCTGTTCTGTGGGGTATGCTATAGCGCTGCCACCAAAAATCAACTCAAGGGACAGTGTGTTCCTTACTCATTCGTATTCAGGTGCCGATTGTCAAATCTCATAGGCTTGCTCATTCCGCCATTCTTTTCTTTTCAAGTTGTGCCTGTTAATGGGTACAAAATGTGTCTACCTATACTAATATTGCACTGTTTGTCTCAGCTGTTGCCATTTCTGTTTTTCTGCCTGTGTTTATGATTCGCTGGTGTCGATTCCGGACCAGAAATTTGTGTGAAAGACAATGCACTGCAAAGACAATGCACTGCAAAGTACTGACTGAACAATGCCAAGTTTGAAGCCTTTTCATGGTCTGAAATTACTATGCACTGATTTCTGATGTCTGAACTAACAATCTTTCCTAAGATGGACACTTTTCGTTTAATTTACCGGTAAAAAAGTAATTATTACTACTTGTTGCTAGCAACTTATTCCACCTAAAATTAGTTTAAAATACATCTATTGTCCTCTATGGATTCTGTGATGTTCAGACTTCGGATTGTCAGTGCTGGTCAGTTTCAAGTGATCGGTTTGGACTCTATCGCTCCTTCTTACGTCATTGGCTGATAATGTCGGAGGTCTGAAATTTGAATTGTCTAAATTCGCCTTTTCAAGGATGGACATTCTATTATCTTGGCATTGGAATATTCCTTATCACTTATTCAAGTTGGGATATTCATCATGTGTCTATCGCCTTTTCCAAGGACAGACATTCTAAATGTCTTTGGTTGATTCCGTCTTCTTTACATCAGCATTGTATGACTCCAAAATTGCTCTAGCTACACATATTGTGTACAATATTTGCTTTCGGTGTCACATACCA